>NC_135970.1:37957371-38142371 GCF_053455715.1 Rhinoraja longicauda | reverse complement strand
CCCTCCAGCTTTGTCAAGGCCTGCCTTCCTGCTCTCTCTCCACTTATCACTGCAACAATAAACTCCTCCCTGTCCACTGGCATCGTCCCGACATCCCTCAAAATCGCTGCTGTCACCCCCATTCTGAAAAAACCTGGACTCAACTCTGACACCCCAAACAACTTCAGGCCAATCTCCAACCTACCCTTTCTGTCCAAAGTTTTGGAACGCACTGTAGCTTCTCAACTCAAACATCACCTCTCTACCAATAACCTGTATGAAACATTCCAATCCGGATTCCGCTCCAACCACTGTACTGAAACTGCGCTCCTCAAAATCACCAATGACCTTCTCCTCTCCTCTGACGCTGGCAACCTCAACATCCTCTTCCTACTCGACCTCAGCGCCGCCTTTGACACCATAAATCACTCCATCCTCCTTACCCGACTTGAAACCACCTTTAACATCACCGGCACAGCCCTATCCTGGATCAAATCATACCTCTCCGACAGGCACCAGTTCATCTCCATTAACAACTGTAAATCCCCCACCGCTCCCCTCCCCCAAGGTGTCCCCCAAGGTTCAGTTCTTGGCCCCCTCCTCTTCATCCTGTACCTGTTCCCCCTTGGTCAATTAATCCGCCGTCATGGTCTCAAGTTCCACTGCTATGCCGATGATATCCAGCTCCTCATCTCCACCAAGTCTATCTCCACCGCTACACACTCTACCCTGACAAACTGCATCACTGAAATAAAATCTTGGCTTCAATTCAATTTTCTCAAACTCAACTGCAACAAATCTGAAATCATCATCATTGGTCCAAAAACCCTCACCAAATCCACCCACAACTTCACCCTCAATATTGATGGTTTCCCAGTATCCACCTCCACTCACATCCAGAACCTTGGAATCATCCTTGATCAAACCCTTTCCTTCGACAAACACATCAAACACATCACCAAGACAGCCTTCTTCCACCTCAAAAACATCGCCCGTCTCCGTCCATCCCTCTCCTCCACAGCTGCTGAAACCCTCATCCACGCCTTCATCACCTCCCGCCTGGACTACTGCAACAGCCTCCTCTATGGTTCACCCTCAAAAATCATCAACAAACTCCAACACATCCAGAACTCCACTGCCCGTCTACTCACCCACTCCCCGATCCGTGACCATATCACCCCCGTCCTTTACAAGCTCCACTGGCTCCCCATCCCCCAGAGAATCCAGTACAAAATTCTCCTCATGACATACAAAGCCCTCCATAACCTGGCCCCATCGTACCTGACTGACCTCCTCCACAGACACACTCCCACCCGTACCCTCCGCTCTGCTGCTGCTAACCTCCTGTCCTCCCCCCATCCGGACCAAACTCAGATCCTGGGGGGACAGGGCTTTCTCCATTGCTGCTCCCACACTCTGGAACTCACTACCTCAAACCGTCAGAGACTCCTCCTCACTCACCACATTCAAAACATCACTGAAGTCTCATCTGTTCAGCACTGCCTTCAATCACTGACCGTTACCTCACCTTCTTTTTCCTTTTCTCTTCGTTTATTCGTTTATCTATTTATTTTCTTTTATGTTTTAGTAAACCCTGTAAAGCGTCTTTGAGTGTTAGAAAAGCGCTATAGAAATGTAATGTATTATTATTATTATTATTACTAAAATGGTGCCGTGACGTACTACGGTTTTTAGGGTCGAGCGGTCTATCTTATTCCTCTAGTATCTTTGCTAGTGTGTGCAGGAGAGTGGTGGAGTCCAGGGATCACCGGTCAGCGCGGACACGGTGGGTCGAAGAGTCTGTTTCCGCGCCACAACTCACAACACTAAACTAAACTAATTTCACCGTGTTCATTGCTTTTATGTAGCAGTCACATTAAGAAATGCTAGGTCATGCCTATAATTTAAGTTCTCTTCAATGTGTCGCTGCTCACAGAGTCATCGACGTGATCTCTGTTGATGACATCCGAGACGTACTATCCAAAGTGGCCGAGAGGATATTGGCCTCAGAAGGCTTGAACTGGGGAAGAATTGTCACCTTCCTCTACTTTGCTGGCAAACTTGTCCTTAAGGTAAGTTGAAATGTTTTACAAAAATTAATTCCCATTCTCTGTGGCCCTTAAACATTCACATTGCTTTATACCAGTTAATGCTGCAGGCACCACCAGCATATATCAGTTTTGTAAGTTACGTTTATTTTGTTCCTAAGTCTGAAGAAGGGTCTAGATCCGAAATGTCACCCATTCCTTCTCTCCTGAGATGCTGCCTGACCCGCTGAGTTACTCCAGCGTTTTGTGATACCTTAGGTTTATTTTGTTAGTAGTTATAGAAAATATGTGTCATTAAATTCTGATCATTTTCAGGTACTCACCGACTTACATTGTCTGTGACTTGTGTAAACTTTCACTGATGTCAGCCATTCTTTAACCTGTTCAGCGCCACACCCCTGAGTATACTCGGGTCAGGATGTACAAGTGGAAAAAAGGTCTTGGCAATAGACAATAGGTGCAGGAGGAGGCCATTCGGCCCTTCGAGCCAGCACCGCCATTCAATGTGATCATGGCTGATCATTCTCAATCAGTACCCCGTTCCTGCCTTCTCCCCATACCCCCTGACTCCGCTATCCTTAAGAGCCCTATCTAGCTCTCTTTTGAATGCATTCAGAGAATTGGCCTCCACTGCCTTCTGAGGCAGAGAATTCCACAGATTTACAACTCTCTGACTGAAAAGGTTTTTCCTCATCTCAGTTCTAAATGGCCTACCCCTTATTCTTAAACTGAACAGGTTAAGCCCACTGCTTTAATTTCGAATCGCGTGCCTTGGTCGGAGTTCGCTGTTGCCGCAAACTAGTCGTCCTTTATCGTGGATACTCCCACACAGTCTGCCACTGGTACTACGCAATAGTAAACTTCACCTTTACATCACATTTAGACTTTTGAGACGCAGGGCTGAAACAGTGCCTTCGGCCCCTTGATCACCCCACCATCCTATACACACTAGGAGAAGGTAACGAGTGCCGACCACATTGAACTCCTCCAAGATCGTCTCCTAATTAAAAAAAGCAAAAAAAAAAAATTGGTGAATCAATTGTGAGCACTGAGCTCGGGGGCAGTTTCTTCCCAGCTGTTATCCAGCAACCGAAGCATCCTACCAACAACTGGTTTAGTCCAGTTTAGAGATACAGTGGGGAAACAGGCCCCTGTGACCAACTGAGTCTGCGCCGACCAGCGATCCCCGCACACTAACACTGCCCTACGCACACAAGGGACAATTTACAATTTTTACCGAAGCCAATTAACCAACAAACCTGAACGTCTTTGGAGTGTGGGAGGAGACTGAAGCACCCGGAGAAAACCCACGCAGGTCACGGGGAGAACATACAAACTCCGTACAGACAGCACCCGTAGTCGGTATCAAACCCGGGTTTCTGGCTCTGTGAGGCAGCAACTGTACCTTCAATTGGAAGTCTCGGTCCTGGGTGTGATGACCCCTAAAGGTCAAACTGATAACATCCAATAATTGTGTTGGAAATGCGGCATACCCTGAGAGCGTTCATAACATAACTCTGAGGGCGGCACGGTGGCGCAGCAGTAGAGTTGCTGCCTTACAGGGAATGCAGCGCTGGAGACTCAGGTTCGATCCTGACTACGGGAGCCGTATGTACGGAGTTTGTACGTTCTCCCCGTAACCTGCGTGGGTTTTCTCCGAGATCTTCGGTTTCCTCCCACACTCCAAAGACGTGCCGGTATGTAGGTTAATTGACTGGGTAAATGTAAAAATTGTCCCTAGTGTGTGTAGGATAGTGTTAGTGTGCGGGGATCGCTGGGTGGCGCGGACTCGGTGGGCCGAAGGGCCTGTTTCCGTGCTGTATTTCTAAATCTAAACTAAAAGGAGCAGAATTAGGCCATTCGGCCCATCACGTCTACTCTGGCATTCAATCATGGCTGATCTATCTTTCCCTCTGAACCCCATTCTCCTGCCTTCTACCCATAACCCATGGCACCTGTTGGTTGCAGCTATTGTGCTGTATCCTAACCAACATCAACAGAGAGGAACAGAGAAGAAAAAAAATGAGAAACAGATAAATAGATTGAAGGATTGTGGCTAAAGGGATCAGGGGGTATGGAGAGAAGGCAGGTATGGGATACTGAGTTGGATGATTAGCCATGATCATATTGAATGGCGGTGCAGGCTCGAAGGGCCGAATGGCCTACTCCTGCACCTATTTTCTATGTTTCTATGATAAACAGATGATGTTGTGTTTGGTAACCTTGCCACTCTTTTGCAGGCCCTAAAAAATCTGAGGAAAATGATTCAACCGATAATAAATTGGTCCTTAGATCTGATTCAGGCCCGTGTTATCCCATGGATTGAGCAGCAAGGCGGATGGGTAAGTTAATTTCTGTTGGATTATCAGCTGCCCTGTGGAATATGAGGTGCTTTCCCTCCGGGTTGCATGTGGCCCTGCTCTGACAATGGAGTATGCCCAGGACAGAAAGACCAGTATGGGAATCGGAAGGGGAGTTAGAATGGTTAGTAACTGGGAGATCTGGGAGGCCTCGGCGATCCAAACGCTGGTTTAGTTTAGAGATACAGCTTGGAAACAGGCCCTTCGGCCCACCGAGTCCGTGCCGACCAGCGGCCACACTAACACTATCCAACACACGCTAGGGACAATTTACAACTTTAGTTGCCCAAAGAACTTGCAAAGCAAGTACCAAAGGCTCATCTTATGCCTGAGGATGAATGGCGGAAGCTAGGTTTCCAGCAATTCTCTAGGCTGGGCCCATTACATCATGCACGAAGCCAATTAACCTACAAACCTGTACGTACGTTTTTGGAGTGTGGAAGGAAACCTGAGCACCTGGCGAAAACCCACGCAGATCACGGGGAGAACGTACAAACTCCGTACAGACAGCACCCGTAGTCGGGATTGAACCCGGGTCTCTGGCGCTGTAAGGCAGCAGCTAGAGATGCTGTAAAGTGTTTGGTGAAATGGTCGCTGAGTTTATGCTTGGTCTTGCTGATATAAATGGGGCCAAATTAGTTTCAGCAGATGCATCAGGAGGCTGGGGGCTATTGACTACACAGGGCTCTGCACCAGGTTTGTACGTGTGTGGGGTTGTGGGTTGGAGTTTAGACGGCAGGCAAAATCGAGCAAGACTGAGCCCATTATTTAGATTAATTTAGTTTAGAGTCACAGCGTGGTCTTTGAAGGTCTTTGGAGTGTGGGAGGAAGCCGAAGATTTAGATTTTTAGAGATACAGCGCGGAAACAGGCCCTTCGGCCCACTGAGTGCCTGCCGACCAGCGATCCCTGCACACTAACACTATCCTACACACACCAGGGACAATTTACAAAGTATTTAGATGTATTCAAGAGAGAGCTATATTCAGCTCTTAGTGCTAACGGAATCAAAGGATATGGGGAGAAAGTAGGAACGGGGTACTGATTTTGGATGATCAGCCATGATCATATTGAATGGCTGTGCTGGCTCGCCAGCACCTATTCTCTATGTTTCTATGTCTATGTTTACAATCTTTACCGAAACATATAAGATTATTAAGGGGTTGGACACGTTAGAGACAGGAAACATGTTCCCAATGTTGGGGGAGTCCAGAACCAGGGGCCACAGTTTAAGAATAAGGGGTAGGCCGTTTAGAACGGAGACGAGGAAAAACTTTTTCAGTCAGAGAGTTGTAAATCTGTGGAATTCACTGCCTCAGAAGGCAGTGGAGGCCGATTCTCTGAATGCATTCAAGAGAGAGCTGGATAGAGCTCTTAAGGATAGCGGAGTCAGGGGGTATGGGGAGAAGGCAGGAACGGGGTACTGATTGAGAATGATCAGCCATGATCACATTGAATGGTGGTGCTGGCTCGAAGGGCCAAATGGCCTCCTCCTGCACCTATTGTCTATTATTGAAGCCAATTAACCTACAAACCTGTATGTCTTTTTTGGAGTGTGGGAGGAAACCAGAGCACCCGGAGAAAACCCACGCAGGTCACGGGGAGAACATACAAACTCCGTCCGTAGTCAGGATCGAACTCGGGTTGTGCTGTCTGTATAATAAACTTCTTCATACACCTGTAAACAATCATGAAAGTACCAGTGGAAACTAAAGTTACCTAAAAATAACGCGGATTAATTTAATTTTCATTGTCACGTGTACCGAGGTACAGTGAAAAGCTCTTGTTGCCTGCTAACCAGTCAGCGGAAAGACAATACACGATTACAATCGATCTATTTACAGTGTATAGATACATGATAAAGGGACTAACGTTTAGTGCAAGGTAAAGTCCCATCAAAGATAGCCCGAGGGTCTCCAATGAGGTAGATAGTAGCTCAGGACCGCTCGCACGGTGGCGCAGAGGTGGAGTTGCTGCCTCGCAGCGCCAGAGACCCAGACACGATCCCGACTACGGGCGCCGTCTGTACGGAGTTTGTACGTTCTCCCCGTGACCTGCGCGGGTTTTCCCCGGGATCGTCGGTGTCCAATGACGTACAGGCTTGGTATAATTGTAAATTGTCCCTAGCGTGTGTAAGATAGTGTTAGTGTGCGGGGACGGCGGACTCTGTTGGTCGAAGGGCCTGTTTCCGTACTGTATCTCTAAAATTAACTGAGCTACTTGTTGGTGGGGTGGTTTGGTTTGCTGGATTACAGCTGGGATGAAACTGTCGCCGTGCTCAGTGCTCACAATTGATTCACCAATTTCTTTTTTTCTTCTTTTAATTAGGAGACGATCTTTTCATACCTGGGGAGTTCAACGTGGCCAGGACTTGTCATCTTCTCTGCAGGCGTGATTACAGGCATTCTGGCCTATTTAAAGCTGACCTAACATCAACGTTCCTTTTTGGTTTTGTCTCTTTGTTTTTCGAAGCGCAACCCCCCAGCCTTCAATGGTTTCATCTCCAGTCCGCTTGTGCCTGAAGGGGGCATCTCTGCACAGATGTGTTATACTTGAAATAATCGCTAGTAATGAGCTTCATGAAATTTGGAGGCATTTGCATATAATCTTGTTACTTGATTCGAGTTTTTGTTGCAGCCTTTTTAGAATCAGTTTAAAAAAAAAAAAAAACATGTCTGCCTAAATCATTTGTTCCAAAGTGTTTGTATTTTGCTGACTTTTTGAAAACAAAATCTTCAGGGGATACTAGCGTAAGACTCGTGTTGAAACCTGTAAATATAAAACAAAAAACCCCAGAAAATGCTGGAAATAATCTGCTGGCCTGCCTTCATCTGCGGATGGATAAATGGAGATGTGGGCTTACCTGAGTCTTTACACAATTTCCTCTTTGTTGTAGATTTGCAGAATCTGCGTTGTTTTTTTAAAACTTTCACTTAAACTGCAGGTTTTTGTACTGTCTGAAAAATGGAGGAAAATAACTGCAGATGCTGGTACAAATCGAAGGTATTTATTTCACAAAATGCTGGAGTAACTCAGCAGGTCAGGCAGCATCTCGGGAGAGAAGGAATGGGTGACGTTTCGGGTCGAGACCCTTCTTCAGACTGATGTCAGGGGGGCGGGTCAAAGGAAGTTTATAGGTGGAGACAGGAAGATAGAGGGAGAACTGGGAAGGGGGAGGGGAAGAGAGGGACAGAGGAACTATCTAAAATTGGAGAAGTCAATGTTCATACCACTGGGCTGCAAGCTGCCCAAGCGAAATATGAGGTGCTGTTCCTCCAATTTCCGGTGGGCCTCACTATGACACTTCAGAGTCTGAAGAAGTGGTCTCGACCCGAAACGTCACCCATTCCTTCTCTCCAAGATGCTGCCTGACCAGCTGAGTTACTCCAGCATTTTGTGATACCTTCGGTCTGTACAATGGACATCATCATCATCGAACTGGCGGAACAAACATGAGACTACCTGTGGAAACATAAGTTACCTCCTAAAGAAAACGGATTTGTTTCATCTTCAACTTATTGTAATACAGGTCCACCGCCGGTATTTCGGCAACTGATGATTTGCTGTCTCCTTTCATCCGAACAGGAGCCCGTTTGAAATTCCATCCCACCTCTCCCCCTCCGGAAGTCCCCCCGAAAATGTGGTGCCCAGGCCGGGTGAGGCGACCGACCCAGACCTCATCGGGACTTCCGAGGCCGATCGGCGGCGGGTTGAATCTGCCCCCTTGCGGCCGGGGCTCTGGAACTCCGGCTCGGCTGGAGCCGGCAGATCCGTTCCCACGGCCGACTTTACGGGCTGGACCTCCCGGAGGCCTTGACCACTGTTGGTGGACTTGTACTTAAAAAAAAAAAACAGCTTTACTGGGACTGAGAGCTGCATCTTCTCTAGTGGCCTATTGATTGTATTGATTATTTTGGGCGCTATTTAGTTTCCCGAGCCTATTTCCCCTCCTTAGATTAGATCTAGGTTGAACTGTATCTGAAATCAGCAGTGAGTTTATCCACTTCACTGCGTGGAAATCTTTTTTATTGGCTCTGACAATTAGAGTCCATCTCTTCAGAAGTGTTGGCGATGTCTACTAATCGTTGTTTGCTGCTTCTTTCCATCACTCCTGAGTATTCTAGTCCCGATTCTGTGCCAAAAAGTAAAAAGCAGCATTTACTGGTGACATCCAGAGGTCAGTGAGCACTTTATTTTAAGTTTAGTCTGGAGATACAGCCTGAAAACGGGCCCTTTGGCCCACCACGTTGGCGCCGACCAGCGATCACCCATTCACACTTGTTCCCATGTTATCCCACTTTCGCCTCCACTCCCTGCCCACGACCAGCGAGTTACATGAGCCAATGAACCTACAAACCTGCACGACAATAGACAATAGGTGCAGGAGGAGGCCATACGGCCCTTTGAGCCAGCACCGCCATTCAATGTGATCATGGCTGATCATTCTCAATCAGTACCCCGTTCCTGCCTTCTTCCCATACCCCCTGACTCCGCTATCCTTAAGAGCTCTTTCTAGCTCTCTTTTGAATGCATTCAGAGAATTGGCCTCTGAGGCAGAGAATTCCACAGATTTACAACTCTCTGACTGAAAAAGTCTTTGGAAACCAGAGCACCCGGAGGAATCGCACGCTGTCACGGGGAGAACGTGCAAGCTCCACACAAAAAGGGTGGTGAATCTGTGGAATTCTTTGCTACAGAAGGCTGTAGAGGCCAAGTCAGTGGATTTATTTAAGGCATAGACAGATAGATTCTTTATTAGTGCGGTTTGTCAGGGGTTATGGGGAGAATGCAGGAGAATGGGGCTAGGAGGTAGGGGTAAATCAGCCATTATTGAATGGTGGAGTAGACTTGATGGGCCGAATGGCCTAATTGTACTCCTATTCCTTATGATCCGTGGTCAGGATTGAACCCGGGTCTCTGGCGCTGTGAGGCAGCAACTCTCTCAGCTGCGTCACTGTTCTGCGGTACAGAAAAGATTACAAAAATTAAATGGTTCTGGTTAACATTCTTTGACATGCTAAATAGCCCCTGCATTTTCTCTTTTTATTTCCAATTTCCTGCACGTTTTGCTTGTAGATTGTCCCATTTTATCCCCCCTTGTGCTAAACTTTCAACAGAGTAAATGATTACCATCTCTAACATCCAATTATTTGTGATATTTTAGAACACTTCTGTATGTTTTGTGTAGGATAAAAAAACTGCAGATGCTGGTTTAAATCGTAGGTCGACACAAAACGCTGGAGTAACTCAGCGGGTCAGGCAGCATCTCTGGAGAGAAGGAATGGGCGACATTTCGGGTCGAAACCCAGTCTGACGAAGGGTCTCGACCCTAAACGTCGCCCATTCCTTCTCTCCTGAGATGCTGCCTGACCCGCTGAGTTACTCCAGCATTTTGTGTCTCCTTTCTGTATATTGTGTAGTCAATGTTAGTGACACAAGGAACTGCAGATGCTGGGATCTTGTGCAAAACACAGAGTGCTGGAGTAACTCATCGGGTCAGGCCTCATCTGTAGAGGGAATGGACAGGGGGATGTCGCGGGTCAGAATAAGAGACTGTGGAAAGGTCCTGACCTTGAAAGGTCATCTATCCGTTCTCTCCATAGTTTCCACTGTTCACGTCCTTGTATCCCTCTCATTAGCACATCTTCCCCAGCCAACAATGGATCCTGATGGGCTCCACTCTTACTGAGGTCATCCGTTGCCAGCCCTGATTCGTTCTGGCCTTCTCTCGCCTCCCAATTCCCTCCCCCCCCCCCCCCACCCTCCTCCTCCTCTATATTTCAGTCTAAAGAAGGGTTCCGACCTGAAATATCACCTATTCCTTTTCTCCAGAGTTGCTGCCTGACCCGCTGAGTCCACCATTTTGTGCTGTAGATCATTTTGGACCTCACGCAATTGAGATGAATCCACCCCTGCATCTCCCTCCCAAAGGCAAAATGACCTTTCTGCCATCTCAACAACAGAACCATAACTAACTTAACTGCCATGACTTCTGTGCATTCATGCTTTGATTTTAGAATGTAGAGATACGGTGCTGATTCATGCTCCTTCGGCCCACCCAGCCCACGTCGACCAGCAATCACCCTGTACACCAACATTATCCTACACACATTAGGGACAATTTTACAATTTACCGAAGCCAATTAACCTACAAACCTGTAGACCTTTGGAGTGTGGGAGGAAACTCTTAGAAATAAACGCGTGGTCACGGGGAGAATGTACAAACTATGTACAGACGGCACCCGTAGTCGGGATCGAACCCGGGTCTCTGGCGCTGTGAGGCAGCAGCTCTACCCGCTGCGCCACCGTGACGCACTAACTTCCTGAGTATGCTGGATTGTTGCACACTTGCGCACAACTAAAAGCTGATGTTTAACCCGCGGAGTTAAGCCGATCATGTAGCCATAGATATAGTTGGGGTCTGTGAATGGGGAATATGTGTGTGTGTTGTATTTCGTAACTTTGAATTGCATGCAGTCAGAGTTGGAAGAGTTATTTTGTTGACTTTTTACTTGATGGCATTTGACTGTACATTCCGCAGAGAAGCTACAATGGGAATTGTGAACGCATTGAATGTGGTGATTTTTACAACAGTGTCTGTCATTTGTATTTGCCAATCTCCATTCGATCCAGTGTGCCATATTATTGTATGAATGTAGCAGACTTTTAATAACTAGTTCCATTCAATGCAAACATTCAATGGGTCTGTGTATGATTTCTGTTTCTGCTTCCTGGGCACTGGTTGCAAGTTTGGTCAAGTCAAGTCAAGTTTATTTGTCACATACACATAAATGTGCAGTGAAATGAAAGATTACCCACAGTCCAACAATAAGAGCAATAAAAATAAGCAGTAACAACACAATCAAACAAAAAGAAACATCCATCACAGTGAGTCTCCTCCAGTCACCTCCTCACTGTGATGGAAGGCCACAATGTCTTTTCTCTTCCCCTGCCGTCTTCTCCCGTCCGAGTCCAAGTCGTCGAGCTGTGACTTGAAGAGTGTCAAGGTTGGTGCAGGTCTGGTGGTGTGGGGAAGGATGTTCCACTCTGGGAGAGTCAGTCCATGGATAGAGTGACTGGAGGGAGGTAGCTATTTTTGTTTGCCCTAATTCTAGTATAAATGAAGTGTGACCTGAGGACTATCTTGTCTCCCTCCAGGTGCTCTCCCAACAGTACCTGTCTCTTAACTTTGACCTCGAGATTCCTTGTCTTTTTTTAAAAATGTCTTGCCTCTTGCTGACAATTGGAGCAATCTTCAATTGATTGCTGTTGATTTCTCTAATTTTTAGTACACCTTGCATTTGCGCGCTCCCTCTCCCTCTTCCCCCCCTCCCTCTCTCCCCCTCTCTCCCCTCTCCCTCCCTCTCTCTCCCTCCCTCCTTCTCTCTCTCTCCCTCTCTCTCTCCCTCTCTCCTCTCTCCCTCCCTCTCCTCTCTCGCCCTCCCTCTCTCCCTCCCTCCCCTCTCTCCCCCTCCCTCTCTCCCCCCTCTCCCCCTCCCTCTCCTCTCTCGCCCTCCCTCTCTCTCTCCATTCCTCCCCCATCCCAGTCATCCTACCAGTTTCACTGTCGTCCTGCTTGGTTTCACTGTTTGGCCTCCCTCGTTATCGTCTCCATCCACCGCCAACAATGGACCATTGTGGGCTCCACCTTTCCTTGGTCATTCTTGCTGGCCTGAATTTGTCCTTTTCCTACCTTTCGTTCTCTTGCTCTTTGTACCTTTTCATGCGCCTCTCGTTTCCCTCTCCCCCTGACTCTCAGTCCGAAGAAGGGGGGTCTCGACCCGAAACGTCGCCCATTCCTTCTCTCCAGAGATGCTGCCTGTCCCGCTGAGTTACTCCAACATTTTGTGTCCATCTCCGATTTTCACACCCTGCCTTCGTCGAGCAGAGAAGCGAGTCCAAGTTGGCAAACGTGAGGTAGTGTCTGGACCCACACCGATCAACCCTTGCTCTGCTCCATTGTTGAGGAGTCCTCTACATTCAAACTCCCCTGCCACATCAATTGCTGAACAAGCCCAGTCTTCAGTCACTGCGGCCAATGTAAAGCAATGCAAGGCCACCAGAGGGCGGCACGATGCAGCAAACCATTGATCCACACTGGATGGCCCAGTGCAAATCAGAGGAACAGCAGGTTGCTCAGCACTTTATCTCCCCCTCCCATTCCCACACCAACCTTTCTTTTCTGGGCCTCCTCCATTGTCAGTATGGCCCAGTGAGGCCCAGTGCAAATTGGAGGAACATAACCTCGTATTTTGCTTGGACAGCTTGCACCTCAGCGGTATGAATATTGATTTCTCTAACTTCAAGTAACCCTTGCTTTCCCTCTCTCTCCATCCCCCTCCCCATCCCAGTTCTCTGACCAGTCTGACTGCCCCACGATTACATTTCATCTCTGTTTGCTTTGTTGTTACCTTCTCCGAGCTAATAATGATCTATTCTACATTCTCCTTGAGCTGCAACTCTTTTGATGTCTCTTTGTCACACCTTGCACTTCCTTATCTCTCTGCCTCCCTCTCTTGCCCGACTCTCAGCTGAAGAAGGGTCTCGACCCGAAATGCCACCCATTCCTTCTCTCCAGAGATGATGCCTGTCCCGCTGAGTTACTCCAGCATTTTGTGTCTCTCTCCAGTATTATTGAAACTCTCTTTCAGGCAATCTACTTTAATCCAATTGTCGCTCCTCTTGACCCAGTAGGTAGCCAACTATAAATCTAACTAGACCAAGTGGACCCGTTGGGCCCAAACCTCTCCTGCATTGGTGTAGCTCCCCCCCTCCCCTCCCCCCTCCCCTCCCCCCCTCTCCCTTTCCCCTCCCCCCACTCCATCCCCCTCAACCCTGTTATCCTTCCTCCTCTCCCCTCCCTCCCGCTCTCCCTCCACCCCCTCCCTCCCTCCCTCCCTAGGAGATAGATTTAAACTTTAAAATGTGAATAACTTTTAAAAATATAACACCGATTTCAATGAAACATCTTCTTACCAAAGGGACGATGGTGAGTAAGGTGGGGCCTAAAATTGTCGCGCTATCGTGTACCGTTTTGGCTGTAGTTCAGGAACAAACAAACAAACGAACAAACGAACAAGACTTTTAGTATATAGATTGCATGTGCAATCAAACTACTTCAATTGAAAATACTGAAGCATTCAAACAGTGATCATGTTTGGAAACCACAAGGTACAGCTATGACATTACAACTCTTATCTCTTCTTTCCAGGGTGGAAGCATAAGTAATATCAATTTTGGCCACCCAAGTTTTTTAATTTGGAAAGATTAAATAAGAACCCGAGGGGCAGTTTTTTCGCACAGAGGATAGTGGGTGTACGGAACGAGCTGCCAGAGGTGGTATTTGAGGCAGGTACGATAAAAACATTTAAAAGACATTCGGTCAAGTACATGGATAGGATAGGTTTAGAGGCATTTGGGTCTGTTTCCGTACTGTATCTTTAAACTAAACTAAACTAAAACATCATAAATAGACACAAAATGCTGGAGTAACTCAGCGGGTCAGGCAGCATCTCTGGAGAGAAGGAATGGGTGACGTTCAGCCAAGAGAGAGCTAGATAGAGCTCTTAAGGATAGCGGAGTCAGGGGGTATGGGGAGAAGGCAGGAATGGGGCACTGATTGAGAATGATCAGCCATGATCACATTGAATGGTGGCGCTGGCTCGAGGGGCCGAATGGCCTCCTCCTGCACCTATTGTCTATTGAAGAAGGGTCTCGGCACGAAACGTCACCCAATCCTTCTCTCCAGGTGGGACTAGTGTAGATGGGTCATCTTGGTCGGCATGGGCAAGTTGGGCCGAAGGGCCTGTTTCCACGTTGTATGACTCTGTGAATACTATCATACGACCCACCCAAAGTTTGCAACTCCAACTTTGAAGACCAATTATCTGCACCAGACAGGGCTGTTTAACCAAGGGGGCAGTATTTCTGCTTTCGACACATTTGTGCAATGGGCTGCAAAGTTTGTTCTCAATTGGTTACAGTTCAAGTTAATGTGGGGGATCGATTGAATCCCTATTGATCGACACAGTCAGGGTACCAGAACGCAATTCCTCACCCTTCCGTTTTTATTTTGAAGGAAGAATCCCTAATTTAATCCATGTTTATGAATACAGGCGAATAGTAGCTCTACTCAATAACTAAAAGTCTGTAGTCTCTTTTTGCTCTGGTTTATTTCACTCACATGTTTAAACTGTAATGTTGTATTAATGTTTTATGCTTTATTCTTAATTGTTTACTGTATGTTCGTGTTGTTACTTGCGAGCGGAGCACCAAGGCACATTCTTTGTATGTATACATACTTGGCCAATAAACTTATTCATTCATTCATTTATTCATTAAAGCGGATTAAAATAAGCATTTTTAGCAAGAGGATCAAGTTCACAATAACTTAAATACTTTACTGGAATTGTGTTGAAAATTCTAGAATGAATCTTATACAAGTTTCACTGGGATTTAAAATGTTCAGATTCTTAGTACATTATTCCTTTAATATATTAAATGCCTTTATTAAAAAACTGACTAGCACCTATTCAATATGACCTGACACGGGACATGTTGAAGATTTTAGACTTGGGAGATACAGCGCGGAAACTAAGCCCTTCGGCCCATCGAGTCCGCGCTGACCAGCGATCACCCCGAACATTAACACTATCCTGCAGACTAGGGACAAGTTACAATTTTTACCGAAGCCAATTAACCCCACCAACCTCTGCGTCTTTGAAGTGTGGGAGTAAACCGGAGCGGTAGGAGAAAACCCAGGTGGTTACAAGGAGGAACGTGCAAACTCGGTACAGACAGCACATGTGGTCAGGATCGAACCCGGGTCACTGGTGTTGGGAGACAATAGACAATAGGTGCAGGAGTAGGCCATTTGGCCCTTCGAGCCAGCACCACCATTCAATGTGATCATGGCTGATCATTCTCAATCAGTACCCTGTTCCTGCCCTCTCCCCATACCCCATGACCCCACTATCCTTAAGAGCTCTATCTAGCTCTCTCTTGAATGCATTCAGAGAATTGGCCTCCACTGCCTTCTGAGGCAGAGAATTCCACAGATTTACAACTCTCTGACTGAAAAGGTTTTTCCTCATCTCCGTTCTAAATGGCATACCACTTATTCTTAAACTATGGCCCCTGGTTCTGGACTCCCCCAACATTGGGAACATGTTTCCTGCCTCTAACGTGTCCAACCCCTTAATAATCTTATATGTTTCGATAAGATCCCCTCTCATCCTTCTAAATTCCAGTGTATACAAGCCTAGCCGCTCCAGTCTTTCAACATAAGGTAGCAACTCTACCAGCTGTACCACCTTTATTAGTGGTGTTTCTCAGACAAGTGTTTTCATTAATTAACCAGATCAACAAATCACTTGGAATGATGGAAATGTTCACTGGAAAACTGTGAGCTGCAGTTCCAAATGTCTGATCGTTAATATATCACCTTGACCACTAGATGGCAGCCCAGGCACAAAGAAGATAATAGTTTGTGAGGTTGTTGAACTATTGGAACAAATAAACAAAACTTATCTCTCTACAGTTATTGCAATAATGTAATTTATTACAGCAAGAGTTGCTGCCTTACAGCGCCCGAGACACGGCCAGAGATCCTGACCGCGGGCGCTGTTTGTTCGGAGTTTGTACGTTCTCCCCGTGACTGCGTGGGTTTTCTCTGGGTGCTCCGGTTACCTGCCACTCTCCAAAGACGTACCGGCGTCTCAGACACAGTACCAGTGGGGCACTGAGATTGTATGTCAACCCTAGTTTGCCCTCAGTGATAGCTGGCAGGGAAGGGAAAGTGTGGGGAAGAAACACAAACCTCGACACCAGGAAAAAATGTTGTTCAGTGACCAATGACAAAAACTGAATGGTGCTTGATTTCAAGTGAAACTTCTACACTCGCATATAATTGGTTTTGGTAAAGTTCGTAAATTGTTCCGGGGTGATCGCTGGTCGGCGTGGACTTGGTGGGCCGAAGTGCCTGTTTCCTTGCTGTGTCTTTAAACTAAACTAAACTAAAACATCATAAATTGACACACAATGCTGGAGTAACTCAGCGGGTCAGGCAGCATTCAAGATTCAAGATTCAAGATAGCTTTATTTGTCATCCAAAAAAGCTTTTTTAACGAAATTCAGTCACCCACAGTCCAACAATAAAAGCACTAAAATAGGCAGATTACACAATAAAGCATTAAAATAGGCAAATTACACAACCCCAAAAACACACAAAAAAAGAAAACGTCCATCACAGTGAGTCTCCCTCTTCCAGTCCTCTCCTCACTGTGATGGAAGGCCACAATGTCTTTTCCAGAGAGAAGGAACAAGTAACGTTCAGCCTGAAGAAGGGTCTCGACACGAAACGCCACCCGTTCCTTCTCTCCAGAGATGCTGCCTGTCCCGCTGAGTTACTCCAGCATTATGTGTCTATCTTTGGTGTGAACCAGCATCTGCAGTTCCTTCCCACAAAACCTGGAGTACTGTGTTCGGTTTTGGTCAGCCTTGCTGCAGGAAGGATGTCATTGGGCTGGAAAAGAGTGCGGAGAAGATTTACAAGGACGTTGCCAGGATTTGAGGGACCGAGCTTCAGTGGGAAGTTGAGCAGGTGAGGACTTTATTCCTTGGAGTGCAGGAGGCTGAGGGGTGATCTTATCGAGGAGTATAAAGTCATGAAGGGGAATAGACAGAGTCTTTTTTAACCAGTGGGGGAATCGAAAACAAGAGACCGCACGGGTAAATTCTTGGATCTAATTATAGACCTGCATTTTGTGTCAATCTTCGGTGTAAAGCAGTTCCTTCCTCCACATTTCGCCTGGTCTAATTTCGCCTGGTCTGAACCAGCATCTGCAGTTCCGACGCACTAAAACATCATCATCCTGACCAGCAACATCTGTTGCAAAGCACTAAAATGACCCCTAACGAGTGGACAAGTTTCACTTGAAATCAAGCAAATTCAGTTTTTATCATTGGTTACTAAACATAGAAACATAGAAAATAGGTGCAGGAGTAGGCCATTCGGCCCTTCGAGCCTGCACCGCCATTCAATATGATCATGGCTGATCATCCAACTCAGTATCCCGTACCTGCCTTCTCTCCATACCCCCTGATCCCTTTAGCCACAAGGGCCACATCTAACTCCCTCTTAAATATAGCCAATGAACTGGCCTCAACTACCTTCTGTGGCAGAGAATTCCACAGATTTACCACTCTCTGTGTGAAAAAAAAGTTCTCATCTCGGTCCTAAAAGACTTCCCCCTTATCCTTAAACTGTGACCCCTTGTTCTGGACTTCCCCAACATCGGGAACAATCTTCCTGCATCTAGCCTGTCCAACCCCTTAAGAATTTTGTAAGTTTCTATAAGATTTGTCTATAAACAACATTTGTTTATTGTTATTGACTATAAACGACATTTGACTTGCTGTCGATGTTTGTGTGTCTGCCCCTCAGTTTCCCTTTTATGTCTACAATCACGAAAGGCAAATTAGAGTTGCCATAGTCCCAGTTTACTACAACTATACACTTGTATCTAAGATGCTTATCTAAGATGTATCAAAGAGCTTCTGTGTAATGTTCACAAAAATGGATTTTTTGCTGTAGCTCAGCATATAAGGTCATAAGTGATAGGAGTGGAGTTAGGCCATTCAGCCCATCAAGTCTACCCCGCCGTTCAATCATGGCTGATCGATCTCTCTCTCTCTCCTAACCCCATTTTCCTGCCTTCTCCCTATAATCCACTCTCTCCATATGTGACAATAAAACACCATTGAACGGTGGTGCAGTAGTAGAGTTGCTGCCTTACATTGCCAGCCCGTAAGAACCGTCCGTAAGGAGTTTGTACCAAAGATACTAGAGGAGCAAGATGAACCACTCCGTGAAAATCGCCCGTACTGAAGTGCAGTACGCAAAGGAGCGTAACGTCCGCCATTTTAGTAAGCAAAACCCGCCGTCCGCTCTGCCCCTCGAAGTGTAATCAGTGTTTTGGGGGAACAGTATGTGTGATGATACCGTAAAAATGCAGAATATATCTCATCTATCAATTCACAGATTTTTGTTATTTTTCTTTTAAAATGTTTCTGCAAGTTTCTGCTTACTAAAATGGCGCCGTGACGCACTACGGTTATTAGGGTCGAGTGGTCTATCTTGCTCTGCTTTGACTATTATCTTTGGTTTGTATTTCGGAGATCTTCGCTTTTGTGTCACACTCCAATGAGGTACAGGTATGTCGGTCAATTCGCTTCGGTATAAAAATGTTTTAAAAAGAATTGTCCCTGGCATGTAAGTAGAGTGTTAATGCGTGGGGATCGCTGGCCGGCACAGACTCTAGTGAGACCGCACCTGGAGTACTGTGTGCAGTTTTGGTCTCCAAATTTGAGGAAGGATATTCTTGCTAGTGAGGGCGTGCAGCGTAGGTTTACTAGGTTAATTCCCGGAATGGTGGGACTGTCCTATGTTGAAAGACTGGAGCGGCTAGGATTGTATACACTGGAATTTAGAAGGATGAGAGGGGATCTTATCGAAACATATAAGATTATTAAGGGGTTGGACACGTTAGAGGCAGGAAACATGTTCCCAATGTTGGGTGGGTCCAGAACAAGGGGCCACAGTTTAAGAATAAGGGGTAGGCCATTTAGAACGGAGATGAGGAAAAACTTTTTCAGTCAAAGAGTTGTAAATCTGTGGAATTCTCTGCCTCAGAAGTCAGTGGAGGCCAATTCTATGAATGCATTCAAGAGAGAGCTGGACAATAGACAATAGACAATAGGTGCAGGAGGAGGCCATTCGGCCCTTCGAGCCAGCACCGCCATTCAATATGATCATGGCTGATCATTCTCAATCAGTACCCCGTTCCTGCCTTCTCCCCATACCCCCTGACTCTGCTATCCTTAAGAGCTCTACCTAGCTCTCTCTTGAATGCAACTTGACTAGATAGAGCTCTTAAGGATAGCGGAGTCAGGGGGTATGGGGAGAAGGCAGGAACGGGGTACTGATTGAGAATGATCAGCCATGATCAAATTGAATGGTGGTGCTGGCTCGAAGGGCCGAATGGCCTACTCCTGCATCTATTGTGTATTGTCTATTGACTCGGTGGGCCGAAGGGCCTGTATCTCCAAACTATACTAAAAACAACACCATCATCTGACGTGAGGTTGAATGTACCACGGACGGGTATTTGCTCGAAGGGTATTTGGCCCCGCAATATTTGGACACGCTTTGTTTGATACCTGATATGAAGGATGGGGAAACAGAGACGCAATCTTCCAGGCAGCCTGCACTGGGGAATTTTACAAGTAAATTGCAATGAGGGCACGGTTCTGAGGCAATGTATGTTTTAAGCAAGGTGAATGAACTTTAATTGGCAAGCCCACTAATACTGTTATCAAAGAGCTTACGCAAACAAAGCGAAACAAGAGGTGCAGGAGTTTTGCGTGAAAAATATACCTCGTGTGAAATAGTTTGAGTGGGAGTGGGGCACCTTTAACATTGCACCTAGATAAATGATGAGCTGTCCTTACCATAAGATCAATGAACTACACCACCACCACTACAAACCCCAGTGAACAGGCCAAATCCTCCTCTGACTAACCGGCTCCAGTCATTTGTACCGGAATGGTTGAGATAAGATGGGAAACCCGGATTCCTGTTATCATGTTCGTAACTGATAAGCGATTCCTCATAGGATATGATACATAGTTGACAAGGATTATTCATTCCTTTCCCAAGGTATCACAAAATTGCTGGAGTAACTCAGCAGGTCAGGCAGCATCTAGGAGAGAGGGAATGGGTGACGTTTCGGGTCGAGACCCTTCTTCAGACTCACACATTAGAGGCAGGAAACATGTTCCCAATGTTGGGGGAGTCCAGAACAAGGGGCCACAGTTTATGAATAAGGGGTAGGCCATTTAGAACGGAGATGAGGAAGAACTTTTTCAGTCAGAGAGTGGTGAAGGTGTGGAATTCTCTGCCTCAGAAGGCAGTGGAGGCCAGTTCGTTGGATGCTTTCAAGAGAGAGCTGGATAGAGCTCTTAAGGATAGCGGAGTGAGGGGGTATGGGGAGAAGGCAGGAACGGAGTATTGATTGAGAATGATCAGCCATGATGACATTGAATGGCGGTGCTGGCTCGAAGGGCCGAATGGCCTCCTCCTGCACCTATTGTCTATTGTCCATTGTCTATTGTCTATCGCCCATTCCCTCTCTCCTAGGTGCTGCCTGACCTGCTGAGTTACTCCAGCAATTTTGTGATACCTTCGATTTGTACCGGCATCTGCAGTTATTTTCCTACACTACCTTCCTTTCCCAATATTCGTGTCCTTCTGAATGTATTGCTACACTTACAACTTGCTGGGCGGAAAAAACCCCATCACAATTTAGACACAAAGTGCTGGAGTAACTCAGCAGGTCAGGCAGCATCTCTGGAGAAAAGGAATGGGTGACATTTCGGGTCGAGACCCTTCTTCAGACTGAGTATCAGAATTAAAGGACATTCTTTTAGGAAGGAGATGAGGAGAAATTTCTTTAGTCAGAGGGTGGTGAATCTGTGTAATTCTGTGCCACAGAAGGCTGTGGAGGCCAAGTCAGTGGATATATTTAAGGCAGAGATAGATAGATTTTTGATTAGGACAGGTGTCAGAGGTTATGGGGTGAAGGCAAGAGAATGGGGTTAGGGGAGAGAGGGAGATCAGCCATGATTGAATGGTGAAGTAGACTTGATGGGTCGAATGGCCTAATTCTACTCCTATTACCTTATGAAATGGAAACGAGAGATATAGATGGTGATATAGAGAGATATAGAACAAATATGCAAAAAAGTAACGATGATAAAGGATCGGGCCATTGTTAGCTGTGGCGAAAAATAAAGTTGAGCTTATAGGACTTGGTATTACAATCCCTATTGTAATCGGCACCTTCTTAATCTCTTGAGTGGGACGCCAGGTATCGCTGTTGAGCCCTCTGGAGGTGTCGTGGGCCTATCAATGAAACACCAAGGAAGGAGGGTGTCCACCTGATGACCCCAATCAAGTCTTCACCCATTTTGTAAGAGCAGGACAACTTCCAGAGAAGCCATTTGCAAGAAAGGAACCGACCCTCCTGGACACTGCCCGGGACTGGAAAATGCAGGCTGATCTAGATCAGAAGCTCATATTTCCACCAGAGATCATCACAACCAATCTCAGGCCGGACCTGATCTTGTGGTCAACCTCACAGAAGTCCCTGTACATCATGGGGTTAACTGTGCCTTGGGAGGCTGCAGTTGGTGAAGCGCATGAACGAAAATGCCTGAAGTATTCAGACTTAGCAGCCGAGGCAAAACAACGCGGCTGGCGTGCCCCGGTGCTCCCTGTAGAGGTTGGTTGTAGAGGGTTTGTAGCCATGTCAACAACCTCTTGATTCCACTCTTGAATCTCTTGAATTAGCTGAGATTTTCATTAACTCTGCCTTTCATCAAAATCCACTTCAAATTCAATACCATGCACAAATTAGGGTCGGGACGGTGGCGCAGCGGTAGAGTTGCTGCCTTATTGTGCCAGAGACCCGGGTTTGATCCTGACTACAGGTGCTGTCTGTACAGAGTTTGTACGTTCTCCCCGTGACCCTGTGGGCTTTCGCCTGGAGCTCCGGTTTCCACCCACACTCCAAAGACATACAGGTTTGTCATATAATTGGCTTAGGTAAACATTGTAATTTGTCCCTGGTGTGTAGGATCATGTTAGTGTGCGGGGATCGCTGGTCGGAACGGTCTTAGTTGGCTGAAGGGCCTGTTTCCACGCTGTATCTCTAAACTACATTGGTTAAAAAAGCCCACAAAAAAAGCGAAACAAGAGGTGCAGGAGTTTTGCGTGAAAAATATACCTCGTGTGAAATAGTTTGAGTGGGAGTGGGGCACCTTTAACATTGCACCTAGATAAATGATGAGCTGTCCTTACCATAAGATCAATGAACTACACCACCACCACTACAAACCCCAGTGAACAGGCCAAATCCTCCTCCGACTAACCGGCTCCAGTCATTTGTACCGGAATGGTTGAGATAAGATGGGAAACCCGGATTCCTGTTATCATGTTCTTAACTGATAAGCGATTCCTCACAGGATATGATACATAGTTGGCAAGGATTATTCATTCCTTTCCCAAGGTATCACAAAATTGCTGGAGTAACTCAGCAGGTCAGGCAGCATCTAGGAGAGAGGGAATGGGTGACGTTTCGGGTCGAGACCCTTCTTCAGACTCACACATTAGAGGCAGGAAACATGTTCCCAATGTTGGGGGAGTCCAGAACAAGGGGCCACAGTTTATGAATAAGGGGTAGGCCATTTAGAACGGAGATGAGGAAGAACTTTTTCAGTCAGAGAGTGGTGAAGGTGTGGAATTCTCTGCCTCAGAAGGCAGTGGAGGCCAGTTTGTTGGATGCTTTCAAGAGAGAGCTGGATAGAGCTCTTAAGGATAGCGGAGTGAGGGGGTATGGGGAGAAGGCAGGAACGGAGTACTGATTGAGAATGATCAGCCATGATGACATTGAATGGCGGTGCTGGCTCGAAGGGCCGAATGGCCTCCTCCTGCACCTATTGTCTATTGTCCATTGTCTATTGTCTATCGCCCATTCCCTCTCTCCTAGGTGCTGCCTGACCTGCTGAGTTACTCCAGCAATTTTGTGATACCTTCGATTTGTACCGGCATCTGCAGTTATTTTCCTACACTACCTTCCTTTCCCAATATTCGTGTCCTTCTGAATGTATTGCTACACTTACAACTTGCTGGGCGGAAAAAACCCCATCACAATTTAGACACAAAGTGCTGGAGTAACTCAGCAGGTCAGGCAGCATCTCTGGAGAAAAGGAATGGGTGACATTTCGGGTCGAGACCCTTCTTCAGACTGAGTATCAGAATTAAAGGACATTCTTTTAGGAAGGAGATGAGGAGAAATTTCTTTAGTCAGAGGGTGGTGAATCTGTGTAATTCTGTGCCACAGAAGGCTGTGGAGGCCAAGTCAGTGGATATATTTAAGGCAGAGATAGATAGATTTTTGATTAGGACAGGTGTCAGAGGTTATGGGGTGAAGGCAAGAGAATGGGGTTAGGGGAGAGAGGGAGATCAGCCATGATTGAATGGTGAAGTAGACTTGATGGGTCGAATGGCCTAATTCTACTCCTATTACCTTATGAAATGGAAACGAGAGATATAGATGGTGATATAGAGAGATATAGAACAAATATGCAAAAAAGTAACGATGATAAAGGATCGGGCCATTGTTAGCTGTGGCGAAAAATAAAGTTGAGCTTATAGGACTTGGTATTACAATCCCTATTGTAATCGGCACCTTCTTAATCTCTTGAGTGGGACGCCAGGTATCGCTGTTGAGCCCTCTGGAGGTGTCGTGGGCCTATCAATGAAACACCAAGGAAGGAGGGTGTCCACCTGATGACCCCAATCAAGTCTTCACCCATTTTGTAAGAGCAGGACAACTTCCAGAGAAGCCATTTGCAAGAAAGGAACCGACCCTCCTGGACACTGCCCGGGACTGGAAAATGCAGGCTGATCTAGATCAGAAGCTCATATTTCCACCAGAGATCATCACAACCAATCTCAGGCCGGACCTGATCTTGTGGTCAACCTCACAGAAGTCCCTGTACATCGTGGGGTTAACTGTGCCTTGGGAGGCTGCAGTTGGTGAAGCGCATGAACGAAAATGCCTGAAGTATTCAGACTTAGCAGCCGAGGCAAAACAACGCGGCTGGCGTGCCCCGGTGCTCCCTGTAGAGGTTGGTTGTAGAGGGTTTGTAGCCATGTCAACAACCTCTTGATTCCACTCTTGAATCTCTTGAATTAGCTGAGATTTTCATTAACTCTGCCTTTCATCAAAATCCACTTCAAATTCAATACCATGCACAAATTAGGGTCGGGACGGTGGCGCAGCGGTAGAGTTGCTGCCTTATTGTGCCAGAGACCCGGGTTTGATCCTGACTACAGGTGCTGTCTGTACAGAGTTTGTACGTTCTCCCCGTGACCCTGTGGGCTTTCGCCTGGAGCTCCGGTTTCCACCCACACTCCAAAGACATACAGGTTTGTCGGATAATTGGCTTCGGTAAACATTGTAATTTGTCCCTGGTGTGTAGGATCGTGTTAGTGTGCGGGGATCGCGGGTCGGAACGGTCTTGGTTGGCTGAAGGGCCTGTTTCCACGCTGTAACTCTAAACTACATTGGTTAAAAAAGCCCACAAAAAAAACCCAATTTTGTCGTGATTTTAATTCAGGAATTTGCAACGGACACATTAAATGTGGATTCATATTTGCTAATAATGTTTTTTGATAGCCGGCACAATCACCTGTTGCATAATTCGAAACGTTATGTTATCAAACACATTAGAACATTAGAACATTCCTGAAATATTTGATTGTAAAGGTCAGTGGGTTTCTGGAAGGCCATTGAACTTGCAATCACTACCTGCGTGCAACTTGATAAACCCTGCCAGTGGGGATTCAGTCATCCTTGGCACTGGCACCAAATGGAACTCTTCATAACAGCAGCAGGAAAGGGCCCTGATGTGGAAAGGCAGTATGCCTTTGGACGAAAAGAATGGAGTGACTGGGCTTGTAATTCACTAGAATTTAGAAGGAGGAGAGGGGATCTGATAGAAACATACAAAATTCTTAAGGGATTGGACAGACTAGATGCAGGAAAAATGTTCCCCATGTTGGTGGAGTCCAGAACAAGGGGCCACAGTTTAAGAATAAGGGGTAGGCCATTTAGAACTGAGAATCTGTGGAATTCTCTGCCTCAGAAGGCAGTGGAGGCCAATTCTCTGAATGCATTCAAGAGAGAGCTAGATAGAGCTCTTAAGGATAGCGGAGTCAGGGGGTATGGGGAGAAGGCAGGAACGGGGTACTGATTGAGAATGATCAGCCATGATCACATTGAATGGCGGTGCTGGCTCGAAGGGCCGAATGGCCTCCTCCTGCACCTATTGTCGATTGTCGATTGTCTATTGTCTATTGTCTATTGTCTATTGTCTATGGCAGTGGAGGCCAATTGATTGGATGTATTCGGGAGAGAGTTGGATACAGCTCTTAGGGATAACGGAATCAAGGGATATGGGGAGAAGCAAGAACGGGTACTGATTCTGGATGATCACCCTTGATCATATTGAATGGCAGTGCTGGCCCAAAGGGCCGAATGGCCTACACCTGCACCTATTTTCTGTTGCTATGTTTCTATGTTTATATGAATGACTGGGAACAAAAAAAGTTTAAGAAAGAGTCCCGACCCAAAGCACCTCCTCTCCATGTTCTCCACAGGTGCTGCCTGACCCGCTGAGTTACTCCAGCATTTTGTGTTTTTCTTTGGTACACATACGCTAGGGACAATTTACAATTTTACCAAGCCAATTAGCCTACAAATAGGTGACGTTGTGGGTCGAGACTCTTCTTCAGACTCGACAAACCTGCACGTCTTTGGAGTGTGGGAGGAAACTGGAGCTCCCGGAGAAAACCCATGCGATCTCGGGAAGAACGTGCAAACTCCGTACAGACAGCACCCGTAGTCAGGAATGAGCCCAGGTCTCTGGTGCTGTAAGGCAGCAACTCTGGTGCTGTAAGGCAGCAAGAGAGTGAGTGTGTGTGTGTGTGTGTGTGTGTGTGTGTGTGTGTGTGTGTGTGTGTGTGTGTGTGTGTGTGTGTGTGTGTGTGTGTGTGTGTGTGTGTGTGTGCGTGCGCGTGCGCGTGTGCGTGTGCGCGCGTGTGTGTGTGTAACAGTGCTTGAAAATCTAATCGGAACATAAATGGCCTCCTTTTTATTAACACACTTGCTGAACAATACTATTCTTATCCATGCCTCAAGGCCCATTAGATTTTTTTTTTTAGATTTAGAGATACAGCGCGGAAACAGGCCCTTCGGCACACCGGGTCCGCGCCGCCCAGCGATCCCCGCACGCTAACACTATCCTACACACACTAGGGACAATTTTTTTTTTTTTACATTTACCCAGTCAATTAACCTACATACCTGTATGTCTTTGGAGTGTGTGGGAGGAAACCGAAGATCTCGGAGAAAACCCACACAGGTCACGGGGAGAACGTACAAACTCCGCAAAGACGGCGCCCTTAGTCAGT
This sequence comes from Rhinoraja longicauda, assembly GCF_053455715.1. Classification (NCBI taxonomy): domain Eukaryota; kingdom Metazoa; phylum Chordata; class Chondrichthyes; order Rajiformes; family Arhynchobatidae; genus Rhinoraja; species Rhinoraja longicauda. The sequence goes on along the minus strand of NC_135970.1, from coordinate 38,115,886 downwards.
GTCGAACCTGAGTCTCCGGCGCTGCATTCGCTGTAAGGCAACAACTCTACCGCTGCGCCACCGTGAGAATTACTGTGGCGCCATTAACGTGTAGAATGTGCAGAAATACTTGTTTCCTTTGTCAATTCTGCTGTCTTAGCCCCGTGATTCAGTTGGAGAGAAATACTTAACGTTGGCATTACTTTATTTTATACCATTTGATTTTATTTCATTTATTTTACTTTTTAAAATTTAATTTAGTTAGGTTTATTTCAATGATACAGCGCGGAAACAGGCCCTTCGGCCCATCAAGTCCCCACACATTAACGCCATCCTACACACACTAGGGACAGCTTTACATTTATACCAAGCCAATTAACCTACAAACCTGCACGTCTTTGGAGTGTGGGAGGAAACCGGAGATCCTGGAGAAAACCCACGCAGGTCACAGGGAGAACGTACAAACTTGGTACAGACAGCCCCCGTAGTCAGGATCGAACCCGGGTCTCTGCCACTGTCAGGCAGCAACTCTAGCGCTGAGCCACCGTGCTGACCCCTATTATAGACAATAGACAATAGGTGCAGGAGTAGGCCATTCGGCCCTTCGAGCCAGCACCGCCATTCAATGTGATCATGGCTGATCATTCTCAATCAGTACCCTGTTCCTGCCTTCTCCCCATACCCCCTGACTCCACTATCCTTAAGAGCTCTATCAAGCTCTCTCTTGAATGTATTCAGAGAATTGGCCTCCACTGCCCTCTGAGGCAGAGAATTCCACAGATTCACAAATCTCTGACTGAAAAAGTTTTTCCTCATCTCTGTTCTAAATTGTTTTAGCACCACATCCAAACTCCTCTATTTGGGTTAGACAGGTACAAAACGCTGGAGTAACTCAGCAGGACAGGCAGCATCTCCGGAGAGAAGGAATGGGTGACGTTTTTGGGTCGAGACCCTTCTCCAGACTGGAATTGGAATGTTATCACTGTTTGAGTACCCAGTACGTCAGGATATCAGCACCAGTTTCTTCCCAGCTGTTATCGGGCAACTGAACGGTCCTCTCGTCAGCTAGAGTCTAATCACAGCAAGAGTGCTTCACAGGTCTGTCTCCCAAAGTGGAAAAGGAGGTGCGGTTCAAAGTGGCAAGAATTGTGATTGTGATCTCAGGATATTCGAAAGCTGTGGCCATGTCAGCGCCGCCGTGGGTGGCCGCTATTTGTGTGCCTCGGGTATGCGAGCAAAGAATTTCACTGTGCCTTGTCACATGTGACAATAAAGTAATTCCATTCCATTGCAAAGCCACTGCAGGGGCAGTGAGGAGGGAAAGGAAAATGGAATTCCTAGCGCGTGGCGGAAGAGAACTACTCAACTAGGGCGGCACGGCGGCATAGCGGTTAGAGACCCGGGTTCGATCCCGACTACGGGCGCCGTCTGTACGGAGTTTGTACGTTCTCCTGCGTGGGTTTTCTCCGAGATCTTCGGTTTCCTCCCACACTCCAAAGACGTACAGGTATGTAGGTTAATTGACTGCGTAAATGTAAAAATTGTCCCTAGTGTGTGTAGGATAGTGTTAATGTGCGGGGATCGCTGGGCGGCGCGGACTCGGTGGGCCGAAGGGCCTGTTTCCGCGCTGTATCTCTAAATCTAAATCTAAATCTAAATCTAAAATCTACGGGTGCCGTCTGTACGGAGTTTGTACGTTCTCCCCGTGACCGCGGGTGGGTTTCCTCCGAAATCTTCGGTTTCCTCCCACACTCCAAAGACATACTGGTATGTAGGTAAATTGGCTTGGTATATGTAAACACTGTCCCTAGTTTGTGTAGGGCAGTGTCAATATGCGGAGATCGCTGGTCGGTAAGGACCTGGTGGGCCGAAGGGCCTGTTTACACGCTATATCTCTAAACTAAACTAAACTAAACTAATCTAAACTAAACTACTGGGGCTGTAATGTTCGTTGCTGGAGATGGACTAGGAGGTTAGCAGCAGCACTGTAATAACCTGCATTTAACATACCTGCAAGAAAGGGTTTAAAGACCCAACTAGATCATGAAAGGTGAGTGAGCACCACATATCCCCACCATTTCCATCCAGAATTTCACAAAATGCTGGAGTAACTCAGCAGGTCAGGCAGCATCTCAGGAGAGAAGGAATGGGTGATGTTTCGGGTCGAGACCCTTCTTCAGACTGATGTCAGGGGGGCGGGACAAAGGAAGGATATAGGTGGAGACAGGAAGATAGAGGGAGAACTGGGAAGGGGGAGGGGAAGAGAGGGACAGAGGAACTATCTAAAGTTGAAGAAGTCAATGTTCATACCGCTGGGCTGCAAGCTGCCCAGGCGAAATATGAGGTGCTGTTCCTCCAATTTCCGGTGGGCCTCACTATGGCACTGGAGGAGGCCCATGACAGAAAGGTCAGACTGGGAGTGGGAGGGGGAGTTGAAGTGCTCGGCCACCGGGAGATCAGGTTGGTTAAGGCGGACTGAGCGAAAGGTGTTGAGCGAAACGATCGCCGAGCCTGCGTTTGGTTTCGCCGATGTAAAGAACGAAGGTGTTGAGCGGAACTATTTAATAGTGCAGAAAATATTTAATAGCTCAATCCCAATGTGCTTGATAAAGAAATATATGGCTTATTTTGGGGGGTCTTGTTCCTCTGAATAAGATCCGTGTTTTTATTGTGAGGCCAAGCAAGTGATAGCAGGAAGATCTTACACTTCAGTGACTGGCACCTGGAAGTCAAGATAAAAAACATGTTCTAACAAGTCGCAATAAATTATATGGGGAGGCGTTTGTTAGTAAACCATTAGAGCGAAGCGGCAAGTGTAGATTACATTATATGCGGTGTTTGATGGCCTGGGTTCATTTGGCACCAGAACCTTTGCAAGGTTTGGCAAGGGAAACAAACGTGCTTCACATCTGAGGTAAACTTGCTGCTCAGTGAGTGAATGGTTGGGATGTGCGCATCTTCTTAAGTAAAGCAGGTGGTGGTTGTATGTCGCGGAGTGAACATGCGTGTGGTTTTCTGCTTGTGAAGGGGGGGATCATGTGTGCATATTGATCCTGACATCCTGTTGTCAGAAACCAGTCATCTGCCTCCACTGGAGCAGGCACACACACACACACACGTAAACGCACAAGCACACGCACGCACACATGCACGCCCACACACACTCGCATGCACAAGCACACTCACACACAGACACACACACAAATGCACACCCACATACACTCGCATGCACATGCACACACGCACACACACACACGCACTCCCACACACACTCGCATGCACACGCACACACACACGCACACACACACACACACGCACACATATGCATACACACTCAGACTCACACACATGTACGCACACACACCCACACACGCACGTACACACACACACAACTACACACGCACACACACACACAGACACATACACACATGCATGCCCACACACACTCGCATGCACACATACACACATACACACACACACACACACACATACACACACACACACACACACACACACACACACACACACACACACACACACACACACACACACACACACACACACACACACACACACTCAGACTCACACACACGAACGCGCACACACACCCACATCCACACACGCACACACACACACACACACACACGGCCTTGCAGCCAAGTGCCAGCCCTGGCTAAAGAGAGTGGAGGCTCCATCCTGAGGTGCGACCTGTTTTTTAATGCACCTCAGATGAGTGATGACAAGTTACACGAGGGGTCTCCCCCACTGGTCTACCAAAGCCTGCCTACCCCACGTGGCCCAATGATCGGCAGCCTGCCTACCCCACGTGGCCCAATGGTTCCATGGTTCAATCATTCATTCATTCAATGATACATTATTGTCACGTGCACCGAGCTACAGTTGTGCATGCAACTAGGTGGAATCACACAGCAGACCTCACCGAGGCAGGATCGTGTTAGTGTGCAGAGATCGCTGGTCCACATGGTTAGCATCCCTCTCTCCTGCGATGCTGCCTGACCTGCTGAGTTACTCCAGCATTTTGTGATACCTTCGCTGGTCGGCATGGACTCGGTTCGCATAAAGAGTTGCCATGTTTTTGGTGCCAACAAAGTTACAAAAAGTTAATCGAACAGTCTTAGACAATAGACAATAGACAATAGGTGCAGGAGGAGGCCATTCGGCCCTTCGAGCCAGCACCGCCATTCAATGTGATCATGGCTGATCATTCTCAATCAGTACCCCATTCCTGCCTTCTCCCCATACCCTCTGACTCCGCTATCCTTAAGAGCTCTATCTAGTTCTCTCTTGAATGCATTCAGAGAATTGGCCTCCACTGCCTTCTGAGGCATAGAATTCCACAGATTCACAACTCTCTGACTGAAAAAGTCTTATCTTCGGCCCACCGAGTCCGCGCCGACCAGCGATCCCCACACACTTACTCTGTCCTTCACACACCGGGGACAATTCATATTTTTACCAAAGCCAATTAACCTACAAACCTGCCCGTCTTTGGAGCGTGGGAGGAAACCGGAGCACCCGGGGAAAACCCTCGCAGGTCACGGAGAGAATGTGCAAACTCCGTACACACAGGGTAGAACCCGTTCCCTGGCGGTGTAAATCAGCAGCTCTACCACTGCGCCACCGTGCTGCCTGAATTACTGAAGTTATTCAATGAAGCCACCACGGATGCTATTTCTTCGACTCCTGGGAAGGAGAATCTAACCTGCAAAATCTTCCCTCCCCCCTCTCTTAAAGAATAAGTATTTTTACTACAGTGAATTAGCTGTGGTATGTCTTGAATAAGCATTAGGTTACAGACTATGGGGTTGATTTACTGGAGAGCTGTCTTTGTGTTGTCAGTTATTTATATTCACAGTTATACTCTAGCCACAGATGCACATGAAGGCATTTCACTCATAAGGACATGGAAACCAGTTTATTTTTGCTGAGTTCAGTTTAGTTTAATTTATTGTCAAGTGTGCCGAGGTACAGTGAAAAGCTTTTGTGTTTGTGTGTTATCCACTCAGTGAAAAGACCGCATACATGGTTACAATCGAGCCGTCCACAGTGTGCAGATCACAGATAAAAGTAATGATGTTTTGTGCAAGACAAAGTCCAGCGAAGTCCGATTAAAGATAGTCCGAGGGTCTCCAATGAGATAGCTCAGGGCCGCTCTCGAGTTATTGAGAGGATGGTTCAGTTGCCTGATGTTTGCCGGGATAGCAACTGTCCCAGATTCTGGAGGTGTGCGTTTTCACCTCTTCTGTAACTAATTTCATTATAAATTGAAAATCAAGGCAACATAATGGACTAAAGCAGAAGAGAATGCAAATTACCGCAAGAAGGAAATCAAGGAGCAATCATTAATTGAGGTGTAATTGATGCCTTCATTCAATTGATTGTAGTTATGCCTATTGAGCTGGGTAGAGATTATCTCTGCTGTACTACGAGCCACTTGGACGCTGCCAATCTACTTGAAGAATTTATATTTAGATGTCGGGGTGAAGAGAAGGAAAAGGCATGACATAATCTCCACAGCAATCTGCTTCTGATGGTGTCTGGTGAGAAAAATCTCAAATACAGGGGGATTTTGGGGTCGGGACCATTCCTCTTCTTCTGAAAGTCGAAAGGTATCTAGTTTGCAAAGAAATTGGCTTGGATTTTTTTTAAAATTATAGAACCTGCCTGTTATATAACCCTGGAGGCACTAGGAACTGCAGATACTGGACCCTTGTCAAGAGTTAAGAGTTAAAAGGGTGGCGCAGTGGTAGAATCTGAATCTGAATCTGAATCTGAATCTGAATGACCTTTATTGTCATTCAAAATGAATTGAACGAAAACCATTTGCCACGGAGCCACAACAGTACAGAGTAAAAGACACAAGACACACAATTTTAACACAAACATCCATCACAGTGACTCCTCTAGACACCCCCTCACTGTGATGGAAGGCAAGAAAATGTCTTCTCTCTTCCCCCATGCTTCTCCCACGGACAGATAGATCGACCTCTGGCGAGGCGACCGAGGCTCCCGACTCGCGCAGCCCCCGCAAGGAGATGGAAAGTCCCGCGGCCGAGCCGCGCCGGGCAATGGAAGGCCCGGCGGCCGAGCCGCGCCGGGCAATGGAAGGCCCCGCGACCGAGCTGCTGCCTTACAGCGCCAGAGTACCTGGGTTCAATCCTGACTGTGGCCGCTTTTAGGGGGTTTGGACGTTCTCCCCGTGACCTGCGTGGGTTTTCTCCGGGTGCTCCGGTTTCCTCCCACACACCAAAGACGCGCAGGTTTGCAGGTTAATTTGTCTTCTGCAGATTGTAAATTGCCCCTCGTGTCTGTGTGGGATTGTGTTAATGTACGGGCATCAGTGGTCGGTGCGGACTCGGTGGGCCGAAGGGCCTGTTTCCGCACTGTATCTCGAAACTAAACTACACTAAAATTAAGAATGCAGGACGGGGGAGGTTCAGGAAGTTGGGTCAATAGACAATAGACAATAGGTGCAGGAGGAGGCCAATCGGCCCTTCGAGTCAGCACCACCATGCAATTTGATCATGGCTGATCATTCTCAATCAGTACCCCGTTCCTGCCTGCTCCCCATACCCCCTGACTCTGCTATCCTTAAGAGCTCTATCTAGCTCTCTCTTGAATGCATTCAGAGAATTGGCCTCCACTGCCTTCTGAGGCAGAGAATTCCACAGATTCACAGCTCTCTGACTGAAAATGTTTTTCCTCATCTCCATTCTAAATGGCCTACCCCTTATTCTTAAACTGTGGCCCCTGGTTCTGGACTCCCCCAACATTGGGAACATGTTTCCTGCCTCTAACGTGTCCAACCCCTTAATAATCTTAGTCAAGGGGGAATTCACGGCACTCGTTTGTACGTTCTCCCTGTGTCTGTATGGGGTTTTTCTGGGTGCTGTAGTTTCCCCCCAAATTCCTATATATATATACACCGATCAGCCAAAACATTATGACCTGATGAGCCAAAACATTATGACCACCTGCCTAATATGCCGTTGGTCCTCCGTGTGCAGCCCCATACGCAGCAGGGTGCGATGCACTGTGTATTGTGACACATTCCTCCCGTGACCAACATTAAAATTTTCCGTGACTTGTGCCACAGTCGACCTTCTGTCGGTTCGGACCAGACGGGATAGCCTTCGTTGCCCTTGTGCATCGATGAGCCTTGGGCGCCCAATACCCTGTCTGCCGCCAGTTTGTGGTTCGTCCCTCCTCGGACCACTGTCGGTAGGTACTCACCATTGCTGACCGGGAGCACCGCACAAGCCTTGCCGTTTCAGAGATGCTCTGACCCAGTCGTCTGGCCATAACAATTTGGCCCTTGTCAAAGTCGCTCAGGTCTTTACTCCTGCCCATTTCTCCTGCATCCAACACATCAACTTCAAGAACTGACTGTTCACTTGCTGCCTAATATATCCCACCCCTTGACAGGTGCCATTGTAACAAGATAATCAATGTTATTCACTTTGCCTGTCGTGGTCATAATGTTTTGGCTGATCGGTGTATATTGTGTGTGTGCATGTAAATGGATGTTAGACATAGTCACAAAAATGCTGGAGTAACTCAACAGGACGGGCAGCATCTCTGGATAGAAGGAATGGGTGACGGGTTGAGACCAATCGTCAGACTGAGAGTCAGGGGAGAGGGAGACGCAGAGACATGGAGGTTTAAGGTGTGAAAACAAGATATCAAAGGGATGGTCAAGGAAAATGTAGAATAGACCATTGTTAGCTGGGGAAGGTGCCAACCTGATCCGAAATGTCACCCATTCCTTCTCTCCAGAGATGCTGCCTGGCCCCCTGAGTAACTCCAACCTTTTGTGTCTATCTTCAGTGTAAACCAGCATCTGTATATATGTGTGTGCATGTGTACATGTGTGTCTGTACACACTGCTGGTGCAGTTGAAGCAGACACATTATTTGCATTTAATAGACTTTTCAATAGGTATATGGATATGGTTTATGTGCAAGTGGATAAGTGATGGTTTCGGCATCATGTTCGGCACAGACACTGTGGGCCGAAGGGCCTGTTTTTGTGCTGCACCGTTCTGTTCAATGTTCTAAAGAACAGGGGTTTTGAATAAAAGTGTTCTAGTTGGACAGGGATGTGGACTGGAAAGGTTAAGAGAGATGTGGAATGGGAATTGTACCTGTGGAACTCTCTGCCACAGAAGGCAGTGGCGGCCAATTCGCTGGATGTTTTCAAGAGATAATTAGATTTAGCTCTTAGGGCTGAAGGAATCAAGGGATATGGGGAGAAAGCAGGAACGGGGTACTGATTTTGGATGATCAGCCACGATCGTATTGAATGGCGGTGCTGGTACAAAAGGCTGAATGGCCGTCTCCTGCACCTGTTTTCTATGTTTCGCTATGGGTCATACATGGAGAAATCAGAGTAGCTTAGATAGGGCATGGTGGTCGGTACAGATGAATCAGGCCAAAGGGCCACTTTCTAGTTCAGTTTAGTTTAGAGATACAGCGTGTAACCAGGACCTTCGGCCCACCGTGTCTGCACCGACCAGCGATCCCCGCACACTAACACTATCCGACACACTCTAGGGACAATTTTACATTTATACCGAGCCAATTGACCTCCAAGCCTGTACATCTTTGGGGTGTGGGAGGAAATCGGAGAACCCAGGGAAAACCCAAGCAGGTCACACAGGGAGAACGTACAAACTCCGTACAGAAAGCATCTGCAGTCAGGATAGAACACGGCCCTCCGGCGCTGTAAGGCGGCAACTCTACCGCTGCCGCCCAAAAGGGGGCCTGTTTCTCTATGACCCGATGACTCTGTGAATCCAGTTTCTGAAAAGGTGGATCAGCAGTCCAGGAAACAAGAAGCAAAGGTTAGAACTAGTTGCATGAACTTTAAGTCAGCAGAGTGTTTTTCACACCATGATTTGGAGCACAGAGATAAACTAATCCTCGCTCGCTTGCAATGAACACAAAAGAATTAGCAGCTGTGCCTTTCACTTTGCATCTGACATCTCCTGCTCTATTGACAGGTAGCACATGACAAATATATTAAGCAGTGCCTGTAGTCAGCGGAAACTTTGCCAGATGCCTGCACCTAATTGACAGGTATTTCGTAATGAAGGACATTATTTTAAATGCCTTTGCTTTCCCTCTCCCACCGTCCCACCCCCACCCTAGTCCTCCAACCGGTTTCACTGCCCTCCTGATTAAGTTTACTGATTGTATGCCTCGTTGTCAACTTCTTCTCAGCCAATGATGAACCATTCTGCACAGACATCATCTCTGGAGAGAAGGAGTGGGTGACGTTTCAACCTGAAACGTCACCCATTCCTTCTCTCCATAGACGCTATCTGTCCAGAGTGGTCAACCTGAAACGTCACCCATTCCTTCTCTCCATAGACGCTATCTGTCCAGAGTGGTCAACCTGAAACGTCACCCATTCCTTCTCTCCATAGACGCTATCTGTCCAGAGTGGTCAACCTGAAATGTCATCCCTTCCTTCCCTCTAGCGACGCTCCTTGTGCCCGCTGGTTAGACAATAGACAATAGACAATAGGTGCAGGAGGAGGCCATTCGGCCCTTCGAGCCAGTGCCACCATTCAATGTGATCATGGCTGATCATTCTCAATCAGTACCCCGTTCTTGCCTTCTCCCCATACCCCCTGACTCCGCTATCCTTAAGAGCTCTATCTAGCTCTCTCTTGAATGCATTCAGAGGTTTGGCCTCCACTGTCTTCTGAGGCAGAGAATTCCACTCCAGCATTTTGTGTCTATCTTCGCTGTAAACAAGCATCTGCAGGACCTTCCTGCGACATGAACCATTCTATATTTCCTAGGTTTCATCGTCTGCTTTGATCTGTCTTTTTCACACCTTCCCCCTCTACATCTCTACGTCTCCTTTCCCCCCCGACTCTCAGTTTGAAGAAGGGTCTCAACCCTGAAACGTCACCCATTCCTTCTCTCCAGAGATGCTGCCTGTCCCACTGAGTCACTCCAGCATTTTCCGTCTATCTTCGACATTAAATGGAATCGATCAATCATTCAAGAGACCGACGTAGATGAGCGAGTTTTCTCCAGGTGATCCGGTTTCCTCCCATATTCCAAAGATGTCCAGCTTTTGTAAGTTGTGTAGGAAAGAAAACTGAAGATGCTGCTTTAAATTGAAGGTAGACACAAAATGCTGGAGTAACTCAGCGGGTCAGGCAGCATCTCTGGAGAGAAGTAATGGGTAACGTTTCGGGTCGAGACCCTTCTTCAGGCTGATGTAAGCTTTGCAGGTTAATTGGTTTCAGTAAATTGTAGATAGTCCCCAGTGTGTGTGAGAGTGTGCAAGTGCACATTAATGATCTTGTCCATGCTAAGATGCCCATCTGAGCTGAAATAGGTTTCAATATTTAAAAAAATTAAAATGGTTTTTAAAAATCTCCTTTAAACATAGTTAACATTTAAATTAATTTATAAAATAACATAATAGAAATAGAATATGATGGCACGGTGGCGCAGCGGTAGAGTTGCTGCTTTACAGCCCCAGAGAGCTAGGTTTGATCCTGACTACGGGTGCTGTCTGTACGGAGTGTATATGTTTTCCCTGTGACCTGCGTGGGTTTTCTCCGGGTGCTCTGGTTTCCTCCCACACTCCAAAGACGTACAGGTTTGTAGGTTAATTGGCTTCTGTAAATTGTAGATAGACGCAAATTGCTGGAGTAACTCAGCGGGGCAGGAAGCATTTCTGGAGAGAAGGAATGGGTGACGTTTCGGGTCCAGACCCTTCTTCAGACCAAATTGTTGTTGTTGTTGTTGTTGTTCGTCCTTCGGGTTCGAAGATGACCATGACTTCACTTTCAGTTGGAGGATTGGTGACTGTGGGACCGGAAGTGACTGGTGAGGCCAATCCGGGCCCGGAAGGGACGCCCACACGTAGGACACAAGTGGATGGGTGCTGCAGTGGAAGTGGAGGTAGCCCGGGCCTTGTGCGCAGTGCGTTTCCTCTGGGCCTCTGCAGTGCGTCTGTTCTCTGCTGCTAACGTGTAGCGTAGACGTAGTCTGGATGTTTTTTCGGACTCGGTGGGCCATTGGGCCTGTTTCCGCGCTGCATCTCTAAAATAAATGAAACTAGAGTAAATGGGCGGCACGGTGGCACAGCGGTAGAGTTGTTGCGTTACAGCGAATGCAGCGCCGGAGACTCAGGTTCGATCCTGACTACGGGCGCCGTCTGTACGGAGTTTGTACGTTCTCCCCGTGACCTGCGTAGGTTTTCTCCGAGATCTTCGGTTTCCTCCCACACTCCAAAGACGTACAGGTATGTAGGTTAATTGATTGGGTAAATGTAAAAATTGTCCCTAGTGTGTGTAGGATAGTGTTAATGTGCGGGGATCGCTGGGCGGTGCGGACTCGGTGGGCCGAAGGGCCTGTTTCCGCGCTGTATCTCTAAATCTAAAAATATATAAAAAATGTGTAGGAAAGAACTGCAGATGCTTGTTTAAACCGAAGATGGACACAAAATGCTGGAGTAACTCAGCCGGACAGGCAGCGTCTCTGGAGGGAAGGAATGGGCGACCTTTAAGAAAGGTCTCAATCCGAAATGTCACCCATTCCTTCTCTCCAGAGATGCTGCCAGTCCCGCTGAGTTAAACTAGAGTAAACATCTTGCATGACTAAACCCTGAGAAAGGGTTGTGTTCTGACGCGGTTGTATATTGTTGATGCTTTCATTTACTGTTTGTTTCAGTTTGCTCAGAATTCTTTCCCAGATTTTGCCTTGCCTCACACCTTCTCCAGATATTTTTATTAGTCTCCTTTGAGGTTTGTACAATATGAAATGACGCACAGACTTGTAATAAAAGTTCCATCAAGCCAATTAAGATCAGGATCCCATTATTTGTTCATGACCCGGTATAGCGGACTCAGGGGGTATGGGGAGAAGGAGGAACGGGGTACTGATTGAGAATGATCAGCCATGATCACATTGAATGGCGGTGCTGGCTCGAAGGGCTGAATGGCCTCCTCCTGCACCTATTGTCTTTTGTCTATTGTATACATCACCTTTCACTTCTCACTCACCCTCCAGCAGATTGTTTGCAACCTCAGAAGAATTAAACCGTTTAAAATAAATTCTGTCATGTCTCCCGGTGGCAGAAGAATTTCAGATGAGGGTTTTAAGTTTCGTTTATTGTCATGTGTACCGAGGTACAGAGAAAAGTTTTTGTTGCGTGCTAACCAGTCAGCGGAAAGGCAATACATGACACACAACAGACGATAGACAATAGGTGCAGGAGGAGGCCATTCGGCCCTTCGAGCCAGCACCACCATTCAATGTGATCATTGCTGATCATTCTCAATCAGTACCCCGTTCCTGCCTTCTCCCCATACCCCCTGACTCCGCTATCCTTAAGGGCTCTATCCAGCTCTCTCTTGAATGCATTCAGAGAATTGGCCTCCACTGCCTTCTGAGGCGGTGAATTCCACAGATTTACAACTCTCTGACTGAATAAGTTTTTCTTCATCTCCATTCTAAATGGCCTACCCCTTATTCTTAAACTGTGGTCCCTGGTTCTGGACTCCCCCAACATTGGGAACATGTTGATTTATTCACAAAATGCTGGAGTAACTCAGCAGGTCAGGCAGCATCTCGGGAGAGAAGGAATGGGTGACGTTCCTTGGGAACATGTTTCCTGCCTCTAACGTGTCCAACCCCTTAATAATCTTATATGTTTCAATAAGATCCCCTCTCATCCTTCTAAATTCCAGTGTATACAAGCCTAGTCGCTCCAGTCTTCCAACATATGACAGTCCCGCCATTCTGGGAATTAACCTAGTAAACCTACGCTGCACACCCTCAATAGCATGATACATTGACAAAGGGAATAACGTGAATAACATTTAGTGCAAATAAAGTCCAGTAAAGTCCGATCAAAGATCGTCCGAGGGTCTCCAATGTGGAAGATAGTAGTTCAGGACTGCTCTCTGGTTGTTGGTGAGATTGTTCAGTTGCCTGATAACAATTGGGATAGAAGCTGACCCTGAATCTGGAGGTGTGCGTTTTCACACTTCTATACCTTTCGACCGATGGGAGAAGAGGGAGTGGCCAGGGTGCGACTCGTCCTTGATTGTGCTGCTGGCCTTGCCGAGGCAGCGCGAGGTGTAAATGGAGTCGATGGAAAGCAATGGAAGTCACTTCTGTTTTTATGGACCTTTAAGGTTTTAAGGACTGAACCATTAATAACATCGAAGCTACTGTACACTAGTTAATGTTTAATTTTTACATTTGGGTGTGAGGTTCTATGAACTCTGCTCATTTTGTTTTCTGTGGGACCTGTCTATATTTGGTTCACTAACCTAAGCTTTCAAGAATGCTTATATGTGCAATCATTCGGTAATGTTAATATGGTAACTCTTAATAAAGCAAAGTCTGAACTCCACTTGGCAGATGATGACGCACGTTTTGTTTATCCCCAGGTCAGCTCTTCCACTGTTGAACTCTCATTGCACTGACAGATCTCTGCAAGAGTTTATCCAGCCTAAAGCTCCTGTGATAAGACTCAGAGTCTATTGTCTTTGGAGTTAGAGTCATACAGAGTGATACAGCCTGGAAACAGGCCCTTCGGCTCAACCTGCCCACACCGGCCAACATGTCCCAGCTACACCAGTCCACGTTTGGCCCATATCCCTCCAAACCTGTCCTATCCATGTACCTGTCTAACTGTTTCTTAAACGGTGGGATAGTCCCTGCCTCAACTACCTCCTCTGGCAGCTTGTTCCATACACCCACCGCTCTTTGTGTGAAAAAGTCACCCCTCAGATTCCTATTAAATCTTTTCCCCTTCACCTTTAACCCAAGTCCCCTGGTTCTCGATTCCCCCACTCTGGGCAAGAGACTCTGTGCATCTACCCGATCTATTCCTCTCATGATTTTATACACGTCTATAAAATCACCCCTCAGGCTTCTGCGCTCTGAGGAATAAAGACCCAGCCTGCTCAATCTCTCCCCTAAAGCTCACACCTTCAATAGTTGAGAACTAGTATTATCAATGACAAGTTGAGGAGTTAACTATCAAAAACTGCACCTCGGCAATTGCATCCTGACGAAGAGACTGTTTTATTCCAACTGTTATAAATCTAAATGTGGTAATACTTCTGAATATTGTACTGAATCCCCACAATTGAGATGAATGCACTGTACCTAACATTTATAACTTGTTCAGTTCCAAGTTGTTCTTGTGGTAAAATTGGTCACAAGATGCATAACTTGAAGAGGCAGGTTAAGAAACATATATAAATTAAATATTTAAAAAATAATAATTATATATATATATATACTAGACCAAGTGGACCCATTGGACCCAAACCTCTCCTGCATTGGTGCAGCACCCTCTCCTCCCCCCCTCCCCCCTCCCCTCTCCCCCCACTCCCCCCTCCCCTAAACCCTCCCCCTTCTCTCCCCCTCCCTCGTCCACTCCACCCCTCCCCTCCCCCCCCCCCACTTCATCCCCATCAACCCCCCTTCCCTCCACCCCTTCCCTCCCCCTCCCTCCCTGGGAGAGAGATTTAAACTTTAAAATGTGAAGAACTTTTTAAATATAACACCGATTTCAATGAAACCTTTTCCATTAGCACCAAAGGGACGACGGTGAGTAAGGTGGGCCAAAATTGTCGCGCTATCGTTTACCCTTTTGGCTGTAGTTCAGGAACAAACAAACAAACAAACAAACAAGAGTTTTGGTATATGGATATATATGGAAGCGATTATCTTGTTATGGAGGTCACTAAAGAAGATTATAAAAGCCAACACATCGTTCTATATACTGCGTGTTCGTATTTTGACTGTAGGCCAATAATACAAAACACCTCATATTTGTTTTATTCAATAAAGATAAAATTATTTTGAATTACTGTCTCTTATTAGAAGATAATTGTTGGTATAATGAGCGTCTACTAATATTTTTGCAATGTTCGCTACACTGTCTTCATGAAATAACATCGTGAAGATTTAATAAGAACCTGATGGGCAACGTTTTCATGCAAGGCCTGGTGGGCGTATGGAACGAGCTACCAGGTGAAGTAGTTGAGGCAGGTTCCATAACAAAATTTAAAGGACATTTGGACGGGTACATGAATAGGAAAGGTTCAGAGGGATATGGGCCAAACACAGGTAGTGCATAAGGTCATAAGTGATAGGAGCAGAATTAGGCCATTCGGCCCATCAAGTTTGCTCCGCCATTCAATCATGGCTGATCTATCTCGCCCTCCCAACCACATTCTCCTGCCTGCTCCCCATAACACCCGGCACCCATACTAATCAAGAATCTATCTATCTCTGCTTTAAAATACCCATTGACTTGGCCTCCATAGCCATGTGTGACAAAGAATTCCACAGATTCACCACAATCTCTCTTTCCTCCTTATCTTCTTGCGAAAAGAACGTCCTTTAATTCTGAGGCTATGACCTCTAGGCCTGGAGTCTCCCACTAGTGGAAACATCCACTCTGCATCCACTCTATCCAAGCCTGCTGGGACTGGTGTAGACTGGGCACCTTGGTCAGCATAGGCAAGTTGGGTTGAAGGGCCTGTTTGGTGCTGTATGACTCTATGATTATATATCAAATAATATTATACATTGCTGTTGTTGTTGTTGTTGTTGTTGTTGTTGTTGTTGTTGTTGTTCATCCTTCGGGTTCGAAGATGACCATGACTTCACTTTCAGTTGGAGGATTGGTGACTGTGGGTCCGGAAGTGACTGGTGAGGCCAATCCGGGCCCGGAAGGCACGCCCACACGTAGGACACAAGTGGATGGGTGCTGCAGTGGAAGTGGAGGTAGCCCGGGCCTTGCGCGCGATGCGTTTCCTCTGGGCCTCTGCAGTGCGTCTGTTCTCTGCTGCAGGGGCTCCTGTGGTGAGCTTGCTACGCCAGGTTGGACGGTCCAGAGCAAGAGACTCCCAAGTGCTGAGGTTGATGTCCAAGTCTTTGAGGGACACTTTGAGGCAGTCCTTAAACCGTTTCTTCTGTCCTCCTACTGAGCGCTTGCCCTGAAACAGTTCTCCATACAGAAGCTGTTTGGCAGGTGCATTGATAAGAGAGGATTGGAGGGATCTGGACCAAATGCTGGCAAGTGGGACTAGTGTAGCTGGGACATTGGCTGGTATGGGCAAGCTGGGCCGAAGGGCCTGTTTCCACAATTTATGCGGGTCAGGCAGCATCTCTGGAGAAAAAGGATGGGTGACGTTTCGGGCCGAGACCCTTCTTCAGTCCCTACCCAAGATGTCACTTCTCCATGTTCTCCAGAGATGCCACCTGACCCGCTCCGTTACACCAGCACTCTGTGTCTATCTGTATTAAATACTGGCGCTGAACTGAACTGGCGTGGAGTTTGGAAGGATGAGGAGATATCCCATTGAAACCAACCGAATGATGAAAGATCAAGATAGAGCGGAAATGGAGAGGATGTTTCCAGTAGTGGGAGAGTCACGGACCAGAGGGTACAGCCTCAGAATTAAAGGACGTACCTTTAGAATGAAGAAAAGGAAGAATTTCTTTAGCCAGAGGGATCTGTGGAATTAAATGCCACAGATGGTGGTGGAGGCCAAGTCATTGGATATTATTAAAGCTGAGATTGGGAGGTTCTTGATTAATAAGGGCATCAAAGGGTACGAAAAGAATGGGGTTGAAAGGGTAGAATCAATCAGCCACGATCAAATGGCAAGGCAAACTCGATGGGCCGAATGGCCTAATTCTGCTCTTGTGTCTCATATCATATCATCATATCATATATATACAGCCGGAAACAGGCCTTTTCGGCCCACCAAGTCCGTGCCGCCCAGCGATCCCCGTACATTAACACTATCCTACACCCACTAGGGACAATTTTTACATTTACCCAGCCAATTAACCTACATACCTGTACGTCTTTGGAGTGTGGGAGGAAACCGAAGATCTCGGAGAAAACCCACGCAGGTCACGGGGAGAACGTACAAACTCCTTACAGTGCAGCACCCGTAGCCAGGATCGAACCTGAGTCTCCGGCGCTGCATTCGCTGTAAAGCAGCAACTCTACCGCTGCGCTACCGTGCCGCCCATGGTCATGGTCTTATCAAGATATGAAAGTAACATTGTTCAGCCCTGGTTTTGCAACACCGTGCTGGCTTTGAACAAGATTTCACTATGAAGTAAACAGAAATGATTTCATCAGCATTCAAAGCCTTGGGCCTAATATTAATAGTGTATCAATCAATAATGCACCTTTGTCAAAGTATTATTGCAGCTGTTGAATCACCTGCAATAAACAAGTTAGTTCATAAACCCATAAATCTGTACTTGGTGGTGAAAGGCAAAAAGATGCCAAATTCATTTAATCAGCAGATAAGATTACAATTAGACTCGAGTAACCTTTTACATTTTACTTATTTGATCACTTTGATCTGGCCATCAGCAGTTAAGTTGAATTTGTAGAAAAATATCTTATGGAACCATTTCTCTACCCAAAGTATTTCAATACTGTACCTAACACTTGCAGGGATATTTCATTGATTTTTCCCCCCCTTGTTCCATGTATATGGTGCAGCGGTAGAGTTGCTGCCTTGCAGCGCCAGAGACCCGGGTTCGATCCTGACCATGGGTGCTGTCCGTGTGGAGTTGTACATTGTCCCTGTGACCGCCTGGGTTGTCTCCGGGTGCTCCGGTTTCCTCCCACATTCCAAAGACGCGCAGGTTTGTTGGTTCATTGGCTTCTGTAAATTGTCCCTAGTGCATAGGATGCGAAACCGGTCTAACAAAGAGTCAGGGTAAAGGTGGAGCAGCCCGGCGGTATGAACATCGACTTCTCCAACTTTAGATAGTTCCTCTGTCCCTCTCTTTCCCTCCCCCTTCCCAGATCTCCCTCTATCTTCCTGTCTCCACCTATATCCTTCCTTTGTCCCGCCCCTGACATCAGTCTGAAGAAGGGTCTCGACCCGAAACATCGCCCATTCCTTCTCTCCCGAGATGCTGCCTGACCTGCTGAGTTACTCCAGCATTTTGTGAATAGATACCTTCGTCAGGATAAAGGTGGTCATTGGTTGGCGCAGAATCGGTGGGCAGAGGGGTCTATTTCCATACTGTATCTCTAACCTGAACCAAAATAACATCAATACAATAACTTTCATTTATATAATGCTTATAATGTCATGAAAATATCCCAGGGTCTATCACATTACACAAGGCTGAGTTGCACAGCGTGATATTGGAACGGGAGGCTTAATGTTTGATCAGAGAGGTCAATGTCAAAGAGTATCTTAAAGGAGGAAGAAGAGAAAGAGGCAGTGATGTTCAGGGATAGAAACATAGAAAATAGGTTCAGAAGCAGGCCATTCGGCCCTTCGAGCCAGCACCGCCATTCAATATGATCATGGCTGATCACCCAAAATCAGTACCCCGCTCCTGCTTTCTCCCTATACAACCTTGATCCCGTTAGCCCCAAGAGCTGGATGGTATTCCAGAAGTTAGATCTTTGATAGCTGGAAACTTAGCGAATAGTTAAAGCCCTGGATAGAGTGGGTGTGGGGAAGATGTTTCCACCAGTGGGAGAGTCTAGGACCAAAGGGCACAGCCTCAGAATAAAAGGATGTACCTTTAGAAAGGAGATGAGGAGGGATTTCTTCAGTCACGGGGTGGTGAATCTGTGGAATTCATTGCCACAGACGGGTGTGGAGGCCATCATTGGGTATTTTTAAGGCGGAGATTGATAGATTTGTGGTTGGTGTGAGTGTCAGGGCCTATGGGGAGAAGGCAGGAGAATAGTGTTGAGAGGGAAAGATAGATCAGCCATGATTGAATGGCAGAGTAGACTTGATGGGCTGAATGGCCTAATTCTGCTCCTATCGCTTATGAACGTATGACTGTTGCTCAAAGACGCATTTAATTTTGTCACCTTTGACATCCGTGACTTCAAGTGCCTTTGGCCAGAAACTCTCCGACTCCTTCTTTGCCTTTGGATCTGGGCCCCCCCTGACATTGAAGATTGAGGGGGGATCTTATAGAAACTTAAGGCTAGATGCAGGAAGATTGTTCCCGATGTTGGGGAAGTCCAGAACAAGGAGTCACAGTTTAAGGATAAGGGGGAAGTCTTTTAGGACCGAGATGAGAACGTTTTTTTTCACACAGAGAGTGGTGAATCTGTGGAATTCTCTGCCACAGAAGGTAGTTGAGGCCAGTTCATTGGCTATATTTAAGAGGGAGTTAGATGTGGCCTTTGTGGCTAAAGGGATCAGGGGGTATGGAGAGAAGGCAGGTACGGGATACTGAGTTGGATGATCAGCCATGATCATATTGAATGGCGGTGCAG
The DNA here is from genome assembly GCF_053455715.1 of Rhinoraja longicauda. NCBI lineage: Eukaryota > Metazoa > Chordata > Chondrichthyes > Rajiformes > Arhynchobatidae > Rhinoraja > Rhinoraja longicauda. The sequence goes on along the minus strand of NC_135970.1, from coordinate 38,096,602 downwards.
GCTCGAAGGGCCGAATGGCCTACTCCTGCACCTATTTTCTATGTTTCTATATTTCTATGTATGACTGTTGCTCAAAGACGCATTTAATTTCTTCGCCTTTGACATCCGTGACTTCAAGTGCCTTTGGCCAGGAACTCTCCAATCCCTCGACTTTGCCTTTGGATCGGGGCCCCCCCTGACATCAGTCTGAAGAAGGGTCTCGACCCGAAACGTCACCCATTCCTTCTCTCCGGAGATGCTGCCTGACCCGCTGAGTTACTCCAGCATTTTGTGATAACTTCGATTTGTACCAGCGTCTGCAGTTATTTTCCTAAATAAAAAGAAAGTGTCACCGTTAGTTGAATAATCAGTAGCCGGGGAGAGGGTGGGGTGGGGGGTGGGGGGGGGGAGGGGGGGTTGGGGTGGGTGGCGGTGACATGCAAAAACGCCAGAGGCAACAGCAGCAAAATCTATTCACTGCAATGAGTGATCATGCTCAGGAATGCCCACTGTGTAAGGCTGGAGACCACAGCTTGCAACAGGGGGCTGAGAAACGACAAAGAATCGGAGGAATACTTGCAGGAGAAAGAATCGCAGGGTTCTGGAGGAAACGGATTGATTGATGGTGAGGGTGTGGTGCAGTCATCCGGCCTCCTTCTGCGCCATGCTGACTGTCCACGCTGACTGAGGCACCGTTTGCCTTCTGAGATGAATGAAGCGCTTCCCTGAAGAACACAATGTTTCAACAGTTTAGTTGTACAGCACGCCGGGATGCCCTGATGCAAAGGGCTGAGTGATGTGAAGGGCAGCCTGATATCTCCGGCCTTTGCAGCCAAGATAAGACTCTGCTGTCAAGGAGTTGAAACATGAAGGACGCGAGACCGCACCGGGAAATGCTGCGACTCATTGTGTACTGTCGTGGTGGAGTCTACTTTACTTTAGTTTAGTCTAGAGTGTGGGGGGAACAGTCAGTGCGGAAACAGGCCCCCCCGAGTCCGCGCCGACCAGCGACCCCCGAAAACTAACGCTATCCTACACACGCTGGGGAGAATTTTACAATTATTCCAAGCCAATTCACCGACAAATTCCGTAGAAAACCCACGCGGGTCACGGGGAGAACGTACGAACTCCGTACAGACAGCACCCGTAGTCGGGATCGAACCCGGGTCTCTGGCGCTGTGAGGCAGCAACTCTACCGCTGCGCCATCCTATTGTTACTATTCTTACTATTCTTACACTACATACTTATTTCTGATTTATGCATTTGCATCGTGCTATTTTATTGAATTGTTCGCAAAACGAAGGATCTGATCTTTTACGTCTGTGTTGCAGAACAAATGGAGAGTGGTTATAATATCCTATTACCTACAACCTCACAGCAAGTTCAAAGATTATGACTAACAGTGGGTTAAATGATGCACAACATTGGAAGGGACTGATGCGCTACAATACTGCAAACTATTTTCTGCGCTCTACATTTCCCCCTTCTATCTATTGTACTTGAGATTGCCTTGATCGCATTTATGTATCGTATTATCTGATCTGTTTGGATAGCCTCACTACACTGTGGTACATGTGGCAATAATAAACCTGAACCTAAACTCTTTGAAAATCTGTGATAAAAGTCAGAGAATGTTGTTAAAAAAATCTCAGCAGGTCAGAAACAGTGTGCTTTGCCCAGTATTTTCTTTCGCACATGTACCAATCCAGATAAACACACAATGATACGGGCGGCACGGTGGCGCAGCGGTAGAGTTGCTGCCTCACAGCGCCAGAGATCCGGGTTCGATCCCGATTACGGGCGCTGCCTGTGCAGAGTTTGTACCTTCTCCCCGTGACCGCGTGGGTATTTTTCCGAGATCTTCGGTTTCCCCCCACACTCCAAAGACGTACAAGTCTGTAGGTCAATTGGCTTGGTGTAAGAAATTGTAAAAATTATGTGTGTGTAGGATAGTGTTAATGTGCAGGGGTCGCTGGTCGATGCGGTCTCTGTGGGCCGAAGGACCCGTTTCTGCTCTGTATCTCTAAACTTAAACTAAACAGCCTTTGATATTAGTGACTCATTTACTCCTACACAATGCTTGCAGCGTGACTGCTTGGTGCACTGACATGGTCCTGCTATGTTTGCCTCGGCATTTCTTCACTACACAATGCAGGAAGCTGCAGGCTATGGCCATCAGTACCACATGCTGAAACCAGTCACTTCTCCAGCCTGTTGATGGTTGGTGCCTACTGGTTACTCTGTTTGACTGAAGGTTCTGAAGCGCACTTCTGATGCACACTTTAGTCACGAGCATTACTCACAACTTTTCCTGCCAACGTGCGTCCAGTTTCCCTTACATCTGGAAGATTGGTTTGATTTATAGTTTTTGGCACTTGGTGAAATATCACCGGTTCCTGTGTTATTCAGGCCGACTGGCTCTGCAGAATGTCAGCACAGCCACTCAGAAACACTGAGTCATTCAAAGAGGACCTGAAGAAGGGTCTCGACCCGAAACGTCACCCATTCCTTTTCTCCAGAGATGCTGCCTGACACGCTGAGTTACTCCAGCATTTTGTGTCTATCTTCCATTCACAGGGATCTGTTTGGTCCATTGTAACAATCCATTGTAAGGAACGCAGTGGTGGAGTTGCTGTCTTACAGCGCCAGAGACCCGGGTTCGATCCTGACTACGGGTGCTGATTACAGCCTAGAGATGGTGCAATGAGCACAATGACCTCTGTGATCAACGATCAATATCACAATGATCTGTATGTTCAAGAATCAAAATGATCTGTACCCGAAACGTCACCCATTCCGTCTCTCCTGAGATGCTGCCTGACCTGCTGAGTTACTCCAGCATTTTGTGAATAAATACCTTCGATTTGTACCAGCATCTGCAGTTATTTTCTTATACAAAATGATCTGTACGATCAATTGCTTTGTTGTGGCGAGACCCGGGTTTGATCCTGACCACGGGTGCTGTCTGTACGGAGTTTGTACGTTCTCCCCGTGACCTGTGTGGGTTTTCTTCGGGTGCTCCGGTTTCCTCCCACACTTTAAAGACATACAGGTTTGTAGGTTAATTGGCTTGGTATAAATTTAAATTGTCCCTCGTGGGTGTAGGGTAGTGGTAATGTGCGGGGATCGCTGGTCGGCGCGGACTCGGTGGGCTGAAGGGATTGTTTCCGCGTCGTATCTCTAAACTAAAGTAAACCTCATTTTCACTACAATTTCTAAATGAGCTCGAGTTTAGTGACTTCACAAGCCTCTAAATGAATGTAATAATGTAAAAAAATAGACACAAAGTGCTGGAGTAACTCAGCGGGTCAGGCAGCATCCCTAGAGAGGTGGAACTGCAGATTCTGGTTTATACCAAAGACACACTCAAAGTGCTGGAGTAGCTCACCCTAAAGAAGTGTCCCGACCCGAAACGTCACCCATCCTTTTTCTCCAGAGATGTTGCCTGACCCGCTGAGTTCCTTCAGCTCTTTGTGTCTATCCTTGGAGAATATGGATCGGTGACGTTTCAGGGCAAGACCCTTCCTCAGTGACCCGAAATGTCACCTATTCATGTTCTCCAGAGATGCTGCCTGACCCGCTGAGATACTCCAGCTCTTGGTGTCTTTTTTTTTGTTGCAAGCCAGCATCTGCAGTTCCTTAATTCTAATATTATAATATAGATAGTCCATGCTCGTTTATCCCACTAGATGGCAGCAAATTGCATTCCATTTCCTGAGAGCAGTGGTTTTGGAATCTTTTTTACTAACAAGCCACTTTAACCAAATTCTTCACTCACGCCGCCCATGATAACACGTTCTCCAGTCTGTGGACTGGCATTTATTTAAGGGAACAGAAACAGAGACCACTTTTCAACAACATGGTGGCGCAGCGGTAGAGCCTTACAGAGCCAGTGACCGGGTTCGATCCTGACTACGGGTGCTGTCTGTACGGAGTTTGTACGTTCTCCCCGTGACCTGTGTGGGTTTTCTCTGAGATCTTCAGTTTCCTCCCACACTACATTAACGTACAGGTTTGTAGGTTAATTGGCTTGGTTTCAATAAAAATTGTCCCTAGTGTATGTAGGATAGTGTTAATGTGCGGGGATCGTTGGTCGGTGCAGACTCGGTGGGCCGAAGGGCCTGTTTCCACGCTGTATCTCTAAACTAAAACAAAACTAAACTGATGATCTCCCTGAACAGTGGTTTAAGGCATGGGCATCATTCCCATGGAATTCTCTGCCTCAGAAGGCAGTGGAGGCCAGTTCGTTGGATGCTTTCAAGAGAGAGCTGGATAGAGCTCTTAAGGATAGCGGAGTGAGGGGGTATGGGGAGAAGGCAGGAGCGGGGTACTGATTGAGAGTGATCAGCCATGATCGCATTGAATGGCTCGAAGGGCTGAATGGCATACTCCTGCACCTATTGTCTATTGTCTATTGTCTATTGACTTTAAGGGGTTAACCATAGATAAATTATGTGATTGCATCCATCATTTTCTTATGAAATTACACCATATAGTAAAATAAAACTTATATTGATGATCTTTCCTATCACAAAATTATTTCCGAATAATTAATTCCTTTTAGTTTTAGGTTTTAGTTTTAGAGATCCAGCACAGAAACAGGCGTCTTGGCCCACCGAGTCCACGACAACCAGCGCTCACCCCTTACACTAGTTCTATTCTACACACCAGGGACAATTTACCGAAGCCAATTGGCCTGCAAGCTTGCATGTCTTTGTAGTGTGGGAGGGCGAGAGACTGGAATGGGGTAAAAAACATAGAAAAATAGAAAATAGATGCAGGAGGAGGCCATTTGGCCCTTCAAGCCAGCACCGCCATTCAGTGATCATGGCTGATCATCCACAATTGGTACCCTGTACCTGCCCTCTCCCCATACCCCCTGGCTCCACTTTTATTAAGAGCTCTATCTAACTCTCTCTTGAAAACGTCCAGAGAATTGGCCTCCACTTCTCCGAGATCTTCGGTTTCCTCCCACACTCCAAAGATGTACAGGTTGAATTGGTAGTGTAAATTGTCCCTGGTGTGTATAGGATGGTGTTAATGTGCGGGGATCGCTGCTGTATCTCTAAACTAAACTAAACTAAACTAAAACCCAAGTGCCGTGAAATTCTTTGATTTGGAAATACAATGATTTGGATCATCCAAAATCAGTACTCCGTTCCTGCTTTCTCCCTATGTTGGCTGATTCCATTAGCCCAAAGAGCTATAATCTAACTCTCTCTTGAATTTATCCAGGGTAGTGAGGGGAATTCTTCCCACTAGGCCCAGATAACCATCTGGTCTAGCTCGGCTAGATGAGGCTTTGATCATCCTCTCTGTATACATCTGGCCAGGCAAGAGAAATCTAATGGCCGGGGAAGGAAACACACTGAAGATTTATCAAAGCATGTTTACTACAAGTAACACACAGGCATACTGACAATATGTACAATACATCGACTGAATAATTAACAAAAATTATTGTAGTAGCAAAATCAAGATTAAGAGTTTCATACATATAATATATTTCATATAGTGGACCTTAACTTTATTTCTCTTTTGATCTTTCTCCCTCAATTAATATCATTAAAATGAATTGGCTTGTCATTATCACGTTGCTGCTAGGTTTAGTTTGGTTTAGTTTAGAAATATAGTGCAGAAACAGGCCCTTCGGCCCACTGAGTCCGCACTGACTAGCGATCCCTGCACACTAACACTATCGTATGCACACTAGGGACAATTTACACTTTTACCAAGCCAAATTAACCTGCAAACCTGTATGTCTTTGGAGTGTGGGAGGAAACTGGAGCACCCAGAGAAAGTCAACGCAGGTCACGGGAAGAACATTCAAATTCCATACAGACAGCACCCGTAGTCAGGATCGAACCCGGGTCTCTGGTGCTGTGTGGCAGGAACTCTACCGCTGCGTCACCGCACCACCCGCTGTTCATAAACTACCCCAATATAATATCAATCAATCAATCAATCAATCAATCAATCAATCAATCAATCAATCAATCAATCAATCAATCAATCAATCAATCAATCAATCAATCAATCAATCAATCAATCAATCAATCAATCAATCAATCAATCAATCAATCAATCAATCAATCAATCAATCAATCAATCAATCAATCAATCAATCAATCAATCAATCAATCAATCAATCAATCAATCAATCAATCAATCAATCAATCAATCAATCAATCAATCAATCGATCAATCGATCGATCGATCGATCAATCGATCAATCGATCGATCAATCGATCGATCGATCGATCAATCAATCGATCGATCGATCGATCGATCAGTCAATCAACCAATCAATCAATCAGTCAATCAACCAATCAATCAGTCAATCAACCAATCAATGAATCAATGCTGATCAAACTTCCCATTGTAAAGGATCAAGTCAAGAGTATTTAATTGTCATATGTTGTGAAACGGACAATGAAATTCTTAGAGCAGCACAAGAGATATTTTAACATGGCACTCTGTAAAGACCGTAACAAACACAAAAATGTTCAGTGTATGTTTATATAATAAATAAATAAGCAAACAAACAAATAAATAAATGTATGTTGTGAACATTGTGAGCTCTTTAGTCATCGGTGCCAGCTCTGGTCACTTCTGCACCTTTTTGCACCTCCAGTTTCCCTCTCCCCTGATTCTCAGATTGAGGAAGGGTTTCGACCTGAAACATCAGCTTTAGTTTTTTTTTCAGTTTCTAGTGTTGAGAGTAGTTGTTTAGGGACACAACGTGGAAACAGGCCCTTCGGCTCACCGAGTCTGCAGTGACCAGCGATCACCCATGTACGAGTTCTATCCTACAAACTAGGGACAATTTTTGCAGAAGCCAATTAACCTAGAAACTTGCACGTCGTTGGAGTGTGGGAAGAAACCGGAGCACCTGGGCAAAAAACCCACGCAGGTCACGGGGAGAACGTACAAAGTCCGTACAAGACAGCATCCCATAGTGAGGATTGAACTCCTGGTCTCTGGCGCTGTAAGGCAGCGACTCTACTGCTGCGCCACCGTGACTGCTTTCATAGGTAACACAAGACTCTTGCTTCCACCACAACAAAGTGATTCATCGCACAGATCATTGTGATAACGCACCAACCCCAGGCTGGAACCAGAGCTCTTACATTGTTTATCTATTTTCAAAACAAAAATGTACCCAACACAAAAACTGGGAATGAATGCCTCCCATTCCTTTTCATGCTGACTCTTTGAACACTATTTATCAGCCATTACTTTGTAATGGATCCATCCCTTCAATTGTTCTCATTGTCGGAGCAATCCTCCAGTTAATAGCCTGTAATTGTGATAATTACAGGCAGTACCTCATAAGGTGATAGGGAGACTTGCCTTCATACAGTCTCTTTCATGATGCCAAGATTTCACAAACTATCTTGCACCCAGTGAAGAAAGGCACAAAGCGCTGGAGTTACTCGGCACGGTGGCGCAGCGGTAGAGTTGCTGCCACACACCGCCAGAGACCCGGGTTCCATCTCGACCATGGGTGCTGTCTGGTCTAGTTTAGTTTTGTTTAGTTATGGAGATACAGCGCAGAAACAGGCCCTTCGGCCCACCGAGACCACACCGACCAGTGATCCCCGCACACTAACACTATCCTACACACACGAGGGACAATTTACAATTTTACCAAAGCCAATTAACCTATAAACCTGTACGTGTTTGGAGTGTGGGAGGAAACCGGAGCACCCTGGAGAAAACCCACACAGCTCACGGGGAGAATGTACAAACTCCGTGCAGACAGTGCCTGTAGTCAGGATCGAACCCGGGTCTCTGGCGCTGTGAGGCAGTAGCTCATTGTGGAACCACTGACATCAGGATTGCTGTGATTTAAGTGGCATATTCTCAAGGCCATTTTGCAATGTTTGGTGTTCATTATTGTTGACCTGATCTGTGTTTATAAATGAATATTAAGTAACTATGAAAACATAACAATAAGATTGCAGCATAGATTTCCAATGTACAGACGCGCTCCCCCTTCTCCACATAGACCTGTCTAGAGAAGTTCCACTATCTGTATAACTTGTTATCACCTAGTCCACAGCCAACAATGGACCATTATGAGCTCCACCTTTCCTTAATCATCGTTAACTTTTTTACATTTTTGCATATCTTTTATTCCTTTGTTCTACGTCTGTTGATATCACCGTCCATATCTCTCATTTACCTTTCCCCTGACTCTCAGTCTGAAAATGGATCTCGACCCGAAACGTCACCTATTCCTTTTCTCCAGAGATGCTGCTTGACCCGTTGAGTTACTCCAGAGTTTTGTGTCTACCTTAGGCCTGTCGAAATATTTACATCCTTCACTGCTGCCTCGCAGAGCCAGAGACCCGGGTTTGATCCCGATCTCGGTTGCTGTCTGCGTGGAGTTTGCACGTTCTCCCTGTGACCTGCGTGGGTTTTCTCCGGGGTGCTCCGGTTTCCTCCCACACTCACAGCACCAGAGACCCAGGTTCGATCCTAACTAGAGGTGCTGTATGTACGGAGTATGTACGTTCTCCCCGTGACCTGCGTGGGTTTTCTCCGGCGTACTCCGGTTTCCTCCCACACTCCAAAGGCGTACAGTGTTTGTAGGTTAATTGGCTTTGGTGTCATTGTAAATTGTCCCTAGTGTGCGTAGGATAGTGTAAGCGTGCGGGGGATCGCTGGTTGGCGTGGACTCGGTGGGCCGAAGGGCCTGTTTCCGCGCTGTATCTCTAAAACTAAGCGCAAAACAATCTCTGAACGCTTTTGGAAAAAGAGTTCAAAAATTGTGAGTGGATGTTGTCCTTTGTTTTCACAAACGAACTTGAAAGTGGAGTGGAAGCAAAACAGAAAGATACAGATCACTGGCTGGCCCTGCAAATGTAATTCTTGCTCAGACTTCATGCCCAAAGGGGAATCTCAATCACACCAAAGACAGAAAAATAAATAAAGAGGCTACATTAGAAGAATCAATTAAAGTCGGGGCACGCAAGTGGTGTTCAGAGGGAAAACAGGATGGACACAGGCAAACACGTACATCTGGACAACGTATGTTCCTGTGTCGGCGGAGGGTGACTGAAGATTGGAGACCTGCCCTAGTCCCAGTCACTCGCTCCCCTGGGTCCCTGCCCCTCTCCCACTGCACTGCGGGGAATTACACCAACCATCAACCGAGTGGTGGGGGGGGGGGGAGTGGGGAGGGTGATTTATGACGGACCTCCACAGCGCGTCACACGGACCAGGCTCCCCAACCGTTGACTCCATCCACACTTCACGCTGCCTCGGAAAAGCAGCCGACACAATCGAAGGCTTGTCCTCCGCCCCATTCACTCCCTTCTTCTGTGCGTGTGACCACTCGAGCATCATTCATTCATTCATTCTCCCTGCCTCCGCCCCGGCGGAAAGTACAGAAGCTTGAAAGCGCACACCACCAGGCTCAGGTAGAATTGCCCCCTGTTAAAAGTGTTAATGTGCGGGCATCGCTGGTAGGTGCGGACTCGATGGGCCGAAGGGCCCTTTTCCATGCTGTATCTCTAAACTTAAAAAAGGTAATCAAAAGGTTATAAAGTGGGATCTAAAAACAATGTCTGTCACGAAGGAAGCATACGAGGGTAATTAATTGCTAAAAGCTGACGACTCACTGAGATTTATTTCTACTGTCTTTCCGCTGACTGGTTAGCACGCAATAAAAGCTTTTCACTGTACCTCGGTACACGTGGCAATAAACTAAACTGAACTAAGCTGAACTGAACTGAACTGAACTGATTTAATTACCTGTATCTGTCTTTAATTACCTGTATCTGTGGGTGTTTAGATATTGGATTTAAACCTTGTATCCCAGCATAAATCCACCATAGATTCTGGAGAGCTCCCAAAGGATTGAAAACTATGATTGTAATGCCACTATTCAAAGAAGGATGGAGATAGATAGCAGGAAATTATAGCCGAACGACAGTCAAATTGGGCAAAAATGCAATATCCTTTATTGGGGAGGTAACAGCAGCAAATATTAAGGCAATCATCCAGAGTCAGCAAGGTTCTATAAAAGGGAAATCATGTTTTCTGACAAATTTTCTGCAGTTCTTTGACGATATAATAAAAAAGGGTGGAGCCAGTAGATGTACTGTATTTAGATTTCAGGAAGGTATTCAGTGGAGTACAAAAAATATATTACCGGACACAGTACAAAGTAATGGTCAAGAGAGTTAATGTCAAGAGTCAAGACTGTCTAATTGTTAAAGGTACCAACAATGGAGCATTGGAATTCTTACTAGCAGCAGCATAACTGGCATGTAAATACAATAAGTACGGAATATATGATAGGACCTGGAGTAACTCAGCGGGTCAGGCAGCATCTCTGGAGAAAAGGAACGGGTGACGTTTCGGGTCGAGCCCCTCTTCAGAAATTCAGACTGAAGAAGGGTCTCGACTCGAAACGTCACCCATTCCTTCTCTCCAGAGGTGCTGCCTGACCCGCTGAGTTACTCCAGCATTGTGTGTCTTATCTTCGGTGTAAACCAGCATCTGCAGTTCCTTCCTACACACATGTGATATCGAAGATAGATACAAAATACTGGGGTAACTCGGTCAGGTCAGGCAGCATCTCTGGACAAAAAAGGATGGGTGACGTTTGAGGTTGGGACCCCTCTTCAGACTCATTGACTGGCTGTTGGTTTTCCCCTTCGCACATCTGACCCCATTGAAGCCGATGATAGAGTTTCAGACACCAAAAAGAACAGGAGATTGGACAGGAAAGTGAATGAGATGCAGGATCAGCTTTGCTCTGGCTGAATGGTGGAGCAGAACTGAAGGGTCATAAACCCCACGCCTTCCATTCCTCATGACTTTCTCCTCATTAAATTACAATCTTACCGACTTGTTCAGATGGACGTAAAACTTCCCTTGGTCCGAAGTGGAGATTCTCCTGGATGTGTCATCGATAAATACAGAACATAGAACAGTACAGATCAGGAACAGGCCCTTCGGCCCACAATGTCTGTGCCGATCATGATACAAAGACCAACTCATATCTGCCAGCACATCATCTCAGTTTCAGTTTCAGTTTATTTGTGCAGCATTTAGCAACTGCTGAAATCCAATCAATATGATAGAGCTCTTAAGGATAGCGGAGTCAGGGGGTGTGGGGAGAAGGCAGGAACGGGGTACCGATTGAGAATGATCAGCCATGATCACATTGAATGGCGGTGCTGGCTCGAAGGGCCGAATGGCCTCCTCCTGCACCTATTGCCTATTGTCTATTGTCTATTGTCTATTGTCTATGGGGACACTGGGCCTGTCTGTCCCATTTAGGGGTGCCAACTATCTCGCTCCCAAATAAGGGACAAGGTGACGTCACTGCCCCGCGCCCCACGTGACCTCACCCAGCCAGCGGCCACGTGCTCCCGCTCCACCAATGGCGGTTGCCCGGGCTGGGAAGCGGGTTGCTACGCAATCTCCGTTAGGCGGCGCCCGGGCCTCCGGACCTACACTGTCCGGACCTACACTGTCCGGAAGGTAGACACAGATTTTAACCAGCATCTGCAGTTTTTTTCCTACTATACTGTCCGAACCTACAGTGTCCGGGCCTACAGCGCCCCCCGGGCCTAATGCGGGACAAGGGACAAACCAATTTAGCCCAAAATACGGGATGTCCCGGCTAATACGGGACAATTGGCAACTCTAGTCCCATTCCAATGAGCCCTCTGAGGGAATCAGCCTCCTTTTGATGAGTCAGTGTGTATACGTTGAGTGGCGTTGAGTTAAGTTTATGTCATGTGTACCGAGGTACAGTGAAAAGCTATTGTTGCGTGCTGACCAGTCAGCGGAAAGTCAATACATGATTACAATCAAGTCTTTACAGTGTGTTGATTCTTCAACCCATTCAGTCTGCTGTCTGACCTGTCGAGCTGCTCCAGCTTTTTGTGTCAATCTTCGGTTTAAACTGGCATCTGCAGTTCCTTGCCACATGTACAAAATATACATCATTTTAGTTTTCAGTTTTAGAAAACAGGCCCTTCGGCCCACCGAGTCTGCCCCAACCAACAATTGTTCTATCCACACTCTAGGGGCAAATTAACTGAAGCCAGTTAACTTACAAACCCTCGCATCTTTGGAGTGTGGGAGGAAACCGGAGCGCCCGGAGAAAACCCACCACCCTGGGCCCTGTTTCCATCCTGATTTCTAAATTTATCTAAACTAGTAAACTTAAAGAACATAAATGAATCAATATGAAACCAAAAGGTGCATAAAGCTCTTTTGCAACACTTGCGCGTGATATGTTACGCAGAGAAAGCTGCAATTTTTACACCTAAGGCCTAGCTTACTAAGACTGTCCAGCTATCCCAGTTACTCATGTGTGGGCAATTATACCAATGTGTACCACTGTATACGTTGGCACCCAATGCCTGTTCTTTTAGCGTTGGTATTGGCAATGGTTTATTGTGTATTGGGTTATTGTACATAGAGTGATAAACATCTTTGTGTGCGATCCAATGAAATCAGATTTAGTTTAGTTTCGTTGAAATAGATACAGCGTGGAAACAGGCCCTTCGGCCCACCGGGTCCGCGCCGCCCAGCGATCCCCGCACACTAACACTATCCTACACCCACTGGGGACAATTTTTACATTTGCCCAGTCATTTAACCTACCTGTACGCCTTTGGAGTGTGGAAGATCTCGGAGAAAACCCTCGCAGGTCACGGGGAGAACCTACAAACTCCGTACAGACGGCGCCCGTAGTCAGGATCGAACCTGAGTCTCCGGCGCTGCATTCGCTGTAAGGCAGCAACTCTACCGCTGCGCCACCGTGACGCCCTTTGGTTATTGTACATAGAGTGAAAAACATGTTTGTGTGCGATCCAATGAAATCAGATTTAGTTTAGTTTAGTTTGGAGATACAGCGTGGAAACAGGCCCATCGGCCCACCGAGTCCGTGCCGACCAGCAATCCCTGCACACTAACGCTATTTTACACACACCAGGGACAATTTACACTTATGCCAAGCCAATTAACCTACAAACCTGCACGTCTTTGGAGTGTGGGGGGAAACGGAAGATCTCGGAGAAAACTCACGCAGGTCACGGGGAGAACGTGCAAACTCCGCACAGACAGCACCTGTAGTCGGTATCGAACCGGGGTCTTTGGCGCTGTAAGCGCTGTAAGGCAGTAACTCTACCGCTGCGCCACCGTGACCGCCCGTACTCCTACATAATACTACAAATAGTATAATCAAGTCACACACAAGTGCAACAGGTACAAATACAAAGAGACAATAAGAATAGAATTTTAAAAGAGTGGAATGAAGTCCTCTTCTAGAACAGACCGGCAAGCAATGAGTCGTCTTGTAGCTCAATGTCACCAAGAAAGTGTGCTTAATATTATTGTATCATATTTGTAAGTTTTTGGTCTGCATAAATTGCATGTGAAGCTTTCATATAGGAACATAGACATAAACATGGAAAATAGGTGCAGGAGTAGGCCATTCGGCCCTTCGAGCCTGCACCGCCATTCAATATGATCATGGCTGATCATCCAACTCAGTGTCCTGTACCTGCCTTCTCTCCATACCCCCTGATCCCTTTAGCCACAAGGGCCACATCTAACTCCCTCTTAAATATAGCCAATGAACTGGCCTCAACTACCTTCTGTGGCAGAGAATTCCACAGATTCACCACTCTGTGTGAAAGAAAATGTTCTCATCTCGGTCCTAAAAGACTTCCCCCTTATCCTTAAACTGTGACCCGTTGTTCTGGACTTCCCCAACATCGGGAACAATCTTCCTGCATCTAGCCTGTCCAACCCCTTAAGAATTTTGTAAGTTTCTATAAGATCCCCCCTCAGTCTTCTAAATTCCAGCGAGAATATGTTACAGAGACTACATTTAAAAAAAAAAAAATTGTGCTTGGGAAGTTTGATAAAAGCTGGAGATGGATGGACACAGAGTGCTGGAGTAACTCAGCATGTCTGGAGAAAAAGGATGGGTGATGTTTCGGGTCAGGCTACTCGTGTGCCTACTTTGAAGAAGTTCTTTTCCTCTCTACAACGGGAGTTTTGCAAGGCTCCCTCTCGCCGCTCACCCTCTGTGATTCCACCCTTTTTTCTCCAGAGATGTTGCCCCGACCGCGCTGAGTTACTCCAGCACTTTGTGTCTATCTTTGGCATAAACCGGCATCAGGGGTCCTGGGGGAGTGGGAGGAAACCGGAGACCCCGGAGAAAACCCACGCAGGTCACGGGGAGAAGAGGAGAACAAACACTGCACAGGCAGCGCCCGTAGTCTGGATTTAACCCGAGTCCGTCTCTGGCGCTGTCAGGCAGCAGCTCTACCGCCACGCCACTGTGCCGCCCCTGTTTAAGGGTTAAAGCTGATTTTGACTTTCTCACAGTGAAACGAACATAGTGGGCTTCAAATAATCGTCTCACTTCAACCAGACGCACTACTCCTCCGAGCTAGTTCCTGTCAATTATATCATCAAGGCCAGCTACTTAAATAAAACAGTTCATACAAATCAATGCAAATAGGCAGGATCACCCCAAAAGGATGTTAAAATTAATGATGATTCTTTGTGAATGTTAGATTTTACATTTAAAAAAAGGAGTCCTAATGATGCAACGTGTGTTTAAATATCGTGGGGACTGAGGGCATTGCCTGGATGTGATTACTTCCTCTTCAATATAACTATCTTCAGCTGGACACAAGGCTTTGATATGGCTGTCTTATCTTGACTTACCATTAGCTCTTGCCTTGAAATTATGACATTAAAAGCGGCACGGTGGTGCAGAGGTAGAACTGCTGCCTTACAGCGCCAGAGACCCGGGTTCGATCCCGCCTACGGGTGCTGTCTGTACGGAGGTTTGTACGTTCTACCCGTGTCCTGCGTGGGTTTTCTCTGGGAGCTCTGGCTTCCTCACACACTCCAAAGATACAGTCGTAGAGTCATCGAGTGTGAAACTCCCGTGTGTAGATACAGTGTGGAAACATGCCCTTCGGCCCAACTTGCCCACACCGCCAACAATGTCCCAGCTACACTAGTCCCACTTGCCTGCGCTTGGTCCATATCCAATACCTGTCCTTTCCTTGTACCTGTCTAACTGTTTCTTAAATGATGGGATAGTTCCAGCCTCAACTACCTCCTCTGGGAAATTGTTCCATAAACTCGCCACCCTTTGTGTGAAAAAGTTACTCCTCGGATTCCTATTAAATCTTTTTCCCTTCACCTTAAATCTATGTCATCTGGTCCTCGATTCCCCTACTCTGGGCAAAGGACACAGTGCATCTACCCTATATGTTCCTCTCATGATTTTATACACCTCTATAAGATTTCCCCTCATCGTCCTGCGCTCCATGGAATAGAGACCCAGCCTTATCAACCCTCCCTATAGCTCACACCCTCTAGTCCTGGTAACATCCTTGTAAATCTTTTCTGAACCCTTTCAAGCTTGACAATATTTTTCCTATAACATGGAGCCCAGAACTGAACAAAATATTCTAAATGCGGTCTCACCAACGTCTTATACAACTGCAACATGATCTCCCAACTTCTCTACTCATTACTCTGACTGATGAAAGCCAAAGTGCCAAAAGCCTTTTTGACCACCTTATCTACCTACGACTCGATCTTCAAGGAACCATGCACCTGTACTCCTAGATCCCACTGCTCTACAACAATACACAGAGGCCTGCCATTTACTGTGTAGGTCCTGCCCTTGTTCGATGTCCCAAAATGCAACACCTCACACTTTTCTGTATTAAATTCCATCAACAATTCCTCCGCCCACCTGGCCAATCGATCCAGATGCTGCTGCAATCATTCACAACCATCTTCACGATCTGCAAAACCACTATGTGCAGGTTTGTAGGTTAATTGGCTTGGTATAATTGTAAATTGCCCCTCGTGTGTGTAGGATCGCTGGTCGGCATGGACTCGGTGGGCTGAAGGGCCTGTTTCCGTGCTGTATCTCTAAACTAAACTAAACTAAACAGAACATGTCCATGTCCTAATAGCACAAACAGAGTTTAATACAAACTGCTTGTAGCAGCCCATTTGGGGAGATGTAATTCTACTAATTAAGTTAACTTTAAAAAAAATATTTGGGCTCTATATTTCTTCTCTCATTCTTGCACCTCTCATCCTCTGTCCCTCTCTTTCCCCTCCCACTTCCCAGTTCTCCCACTGTCTTCCTGTTTCTAACTACATCCTATCTTTGTCCCGCCCTCTCCCCTGACATCAGTCTGAAGAAGGGTCTCGACCCGAAACGTCACCCATTCCTTCTCTCCCGAGATGCTGCCTGACCCACTGAGTTGCTCCAGCATTTTGTGATACCTTCGATTTGTACCAGCATCTGCAGTTATTTTCCTAGACAGACTTTGTGCTCTCACACTTATCATAAGATCATAAAATCATAAATGTTAGGAATAGAATTCGGCCATTCATCCCATTAAGTCAATGCCATTCAATCATGGCTGACAATCTCACCCTCCTAACCCCATTCTCCTGCCTTCTCCCCATAACCTCCGACTCCTGTACTGATCAACATCTGGGGAAGTTCCTTCTAATTGTCCCAGAGGCAAACATCAGAGATGAGGACAGTCCTGGATCTTATCAGCTGGACAGTAGGAAATGATAAAGAAACAAGGAACTGCAGATGCTGGTTTGCAACAAAAAAAAACACACAAAGTGCTGGAGTAACTCAGCGGGTCAGGCAGCATCTCTGGAGAACATGGATAGGTGGCGTTTTGGGACGGGGCCCTTCTTCGGACTGAAATATTTAAAGTTGTTATCAAGTTGTTTTCTCCGCCCGGCGGGGGCTTCAATGTTGGGAGCCCCAACCGCCCCGACGTGGCAACTCCAACAGCCTGGTGGGAGAAGATGGCAGGGAAGAGAAAAGACATTCTGGCCTTCCATCACAGTGAGGAGGTGACTGGAGGAGACTCACTGTGATGGATGTTTCTTTTGTTTGATGTTAGTTTATGATTGTATGTGTTATTGCATTTTTATTGATTATTCTTATTGGTTTTATTGTTCAACTGCGGGTAATGTTTCATTTCACTACACATTTATGTGTATGTGACAAATAAACGACTATTGACTATTGAAGTTGGAAAAGTTACAGAGAAGATTTAAGAGGATGTTGCCAGGACTTGAGGGCTATTCCTTGGAACGCAGGAGGATGTGTGGTGATCTTACAGAGGTGCGTATAATTATGAGAGGAATAGATCGGGTAAACGCATAGAGTCTCTTGCCCAGAGTAGGGGAATCAAGAACCAGAGGATTCTTATTTGATTCCTATTAAATCTTTCCCCCTTCATCTTAAACCTACGTACCAGAGGACATAGATTTAAGATGAAGGGGGAAAGATTTAATAGGAATCTGAGGGATAGATTTAGATTGAGATTTAGAGATACAGAGCTGAAACAGGCCCTTTGGCCCACCGGGTCCGCGCCGCCCAGCGATCCCCGCACACTAACACTATCCTACACACACTAGGGACAATTTTTACATATTACCCAGTCAATTAACCTACATACCTGTAAGCCTTTTGGAGTGTGGGAGGAAACCGAAGATCTCGGAGAAAACCCACGCAGGTCACGGGGAGAACGTACAAACTCCGTACAGACGGCGCCCGTAGTCAGGATCGAACCTGAGTCTCCGGCGCTGCATTCGCTGTAAGGCAGCAACTCTACCGCTGCGCCACCATGCCGCCCTTTCACACAAAGGGTGGTGGGTGTATGGAATGAGCTGCCAGAGGAGGTAGTTGAGGCTTCGAATCTGGTGCTGTAAGACAGCAACTCTGCCGCTTCACCACTGAGCTGCCGCTAAGATATTTATCAGAAATATCTTTAAGAAAAGAACATTGTAACAGAAAAAGATCAAATGTACAATGGCCAGGCATTAATTATTTCATCATGTGATTTTATTGGTTTCCAGTTGAGTTCTATATCTGAAAGGTGACTAGATGTTTAATATGAGATAGACTACTGAAAGAAGCTCTAGATATCTACAGGGTTCAAATAATTAAAGCTGTTAGGTTCTTTCACTCTTTGGTGGGTAAGGCCTTCCAAGCTAACAAAATGCTTAAAAAAATCTAACCCAATTTCTCGTTCCATTTACTTTGAAACATGGGCGACTCGGTGGCGCAGCGGTAGAGTTGCTGCCTTACAGCGCCAGAGATCCGGCTTCGATCCAGACTACGAGTGCCTGTCTGTACGGGGTTTGTACGTTCTCGCTGTGACCTGCGTGCGTTCTCTCCGGGAGCTCTGGTTTCCTCCCGCACTCCAAAGACGTGCAGGTTTTGTAGAGTCTGAAGAAGGGTCTGGACCCGAAACGTCACCTACTCCTTTTCTCCAGAGATGGTGTCTGACCCGCTTGAGTTACTCCAGCCTTTTGCGTCTATCTCAGATATGTAGGCTAATTGGCTCCGGTAAAGATCGTACATTGTCCCTCGCGTGTGTGGGATAGTGTTAGGGTAGCGGGGATCGCTGGTCGGAACGGACTCGGTGGGCCGAAGGGCCGAAGGGCCACCTTGTCCGCGCTGTATCTCTAAACTAAACTAAACAAGCTCGTCTTCATCGTGACGACTCTCGGACTTGCACCCACGGTCTTTGCAGAGGCAAACGCTGAAACCGCTAAGCCACCAGGCTGCTGCAACAACAAAACATTCCCTTTGACTTTACAATCTGTGAAGTGGATCATGTCCTTAAGTTCACATCTGGTGAAAAATGTCGAATCGGTAGTTTGTTATTACAGACGTTATTAAGCATGCACCTGTTGTATGGTCTAAGAATTAAAAAGAAAACTCTTTGAAGCAGATAAAAGTTTGGATGAAAAGAATTGCTAGTGCCATTTATCCAGCTTTGTGTTGAGTATTTACCGAAGACAATTTAATTCACGATTAAACCATGGACAGAAGAAAAGGTTATTCATTCAGCTGATAAAAGGAAGATGCTTTGTTCAGGATGTCAGCTTGCAGTTGGGTACAGAGACAACTGAATCTTTCACACCCTGTAAATAAACACAGAACTCGATTGCAACATTTTTTCAAATCGCGAAGCGAGGATTCTCCCAAACTTTGGGTTAAGTAATGTTCCAGGGGACCGTGACCCACGTTCTCCCAACTGCAGGTTGTATAACAGGCTTCTTTATCGGGGATTTGACTGTATGTAACACGGCCCAATGGTGTAATGGAAAGGCTCGGCAGAGACTGCACGCTATCTGCCAGCTATATTTATCTTGCAGCTCTTTAAGTGTTAAACAGACCTATTGACATTGATAAGGGTCGCCTAGCTTTTGTTTGCAATGGCCAAATACTGCTGGGTCACGACCTGAACTGGATACCATTCACCGAGCTCCTCGGCCCAAAAGGAGGGGATGGCGATTGGGTTCCAGCGAGCGGAGTGTCAAGGAATTAAATGAATTGCGTTTGAAAAAAATTAGAAGCAGGGCCCGAGTCGTGGCATTCCCTTGAGGAGTACGTGGACCGTGCCACTTCTGCCCCGCTTGCACAATGGAGGTCGCTTTGAACGCTCCGTGATTCTGACAGCTCTCTGGGCTCCGTGTGCGGTGGAGTTCCAGACCCCAGGCACTCAGGCCTCTGGTGCGTGACCAAGGGGAATGAGGTTCCACTAGAGTTACGCAGGCCTTTGCGAGGCCTTCTTGCCTCGCCCTTTGTTCCCTCATGAGGTCCACTGTTCTTGCTCACCGCAGCGGGGGGGGGGGGGTTGGGGGGAACAACGGAGGCTCCCGCTGTAGATTGGCAGTGGCCAGAG
The DNA here is from genome assembly GCF_053455715.1 of Rhinoraja longicauda. Taxonomy (NCBI): domain Eukaryota; kingdom Metazoa; phylum Chordata; class Chondrichthyes; order Rajiformes; family Arhynchobatidae; genus Rhinoraja; species Rhinoraja longicauda. The sequence continues at coordinate 38,076,871 of NC_135970.1, read as the reverse complement.
CTGCCATAGCAAGCCAGCAGTGGAGCAGAACTAATCCGCAGAGAGGGCTTCCTGAGCGATAAGCCCCCCTACCCTCGGTAACCTAAGCTTTGATGGAAATCGCAGGGACAAAAAAAAAAAGTACCCGACTTGTAGTGATGCTTGAACTTTTTCACATCAGTCTGAAGGCTTCTATTGGGGATGTTCCTCGTCATTTGATGTGGCAGCAATTAGCGAGGGACTTTTGTATTCTGAGAAGCCGAAACAACCCACTTCAATAATCACATTTATGCTTTGAATGGGAACAAAAAGCTTGAGGAACAGATAACATGGCTACATCAAACAGAAAACGGGTTGTGCTTGTAACTATTATTGCGTTTCTTTTCTTTTAAACAGCTTAAAGTGTTACTTTTCCCATGAGAAAACTCCAGGCTGGGTAACTCCAGCATGGAAAAGCTGCTAACCCACCTTCAGCCTCGGACACTGGAGACTTGGTCCATTTTCAGGCAATCTCTTTCAACAAAAGTATGATTTCTTGCTATTTAATAACACAAAAAAAACCCCATAACAATTTTAAAAAAAAATGTAGCTCTTAAAAGAAACTGAAAGTTCTGTGAAATTTAAACTCAGCGGTAACTTTTTGTGATGCCAATTCACAAATTGGAGGTTATTTGATGGAGAATCAGCTCTGTCATCAATGGGATTTTAGATCTTTATAGACAATAGACAATAGACCATAGGTGCAGGAGTAGGCCATTCGGCCCTTCGAGCCAGCACCGCCATTCAATGTGATAATGGCTGATCATCCACAATCAGTACCCTGTTCCTGCCCTCTCCCCATATCCCCTGAGAGATGCAGCGTGGAAACAGACCCTTTGGCCCACTGAGTCTATGCCGACCGGCGATCACCCCGTACACTATCGCTATCCTACACGCCAGGGGCAATTTACAATTTACAGGAGGCAATTTATCTGCAAGCCTGTAGGTCTTTGGAGTGTGGGAGAAAACCGGAGCAGCCAGAGAAACCCCAACACATTCACAGGGAGAACGTACAAACATCGTACAGACAACACCCAAAGTCAGGATTGAACCGGATCTCTGGTGCTGTTGGCAGCAGCTCTGCCGCTGCGCCATGCTGCCCCTATTGTGTAGGGTAGTGCCTGTGTGCGGGGTGATTACCGGTCGGCACGGATTCGGTGGGCCAAAGAGCCTGTTTTCTCAAAAGCCTCTAAAGTCTAAAGTCTAAAGAAAGCTAGGAAACTATCCAATAAAGTTTTTCCCTGGAGTGGTTGTTACTTGGTAATTGAATTATTTGCCAACAGTGTAAAATCAGGTGATATTAGATGGGACATGCTGTAAAACCCACCTGCTGGCCTTTGAGTAGGGTTGTTAACTGTCCCGTATTAGCCGGGACATCCCGTATTTTGGGCTAAATTGGTTTGTCCCTTACGCGAGTGACCTTGTCCCGTGTTAGGCCCGGAGGGCACTGTAGGCCCAGACACTGTAGGCCCGGGGGTCGCTGTAGGCCCGGACGCTGTAGGTCCAGACAGTGTAGGTCCGGACAGTGTAGGTCTAGACAGTGTATGTCTGGACAGTGTAGGTCCGGGCAGTGTAGGTCCGGACACTGTAGGCCTGGACAGTGTAGGCCCGGAGGCCCGGGTGCCACCTAACGGAGGTTGCGTAGCAACCCGCCTCCCGGCCCGGGCGGCAACCTTTGAAGAAGCGGGAGAACGTGGCCGCTGGCTGGGTGAGGTCATGTGGGGCGCGGGGCGGTGACATCACCTTGTCCCTTATTTGGGAGTGAGATAGTTGGCACCCCTACCCTTGGGTAATTCCAAGGCCTAATTAATGTCAAACCGAAGCATTTGCCATGTGCGTATCCATGAAGTTACCATCCTTTATCAGAAGGGCTGTATTGGTATTAACGGCAGGCTATGATTCCTGGCAGGAATAGTCCGTTGCATTCGGCAAGACTTTGAGGACCTATTTTGTAGCTTCGTTATCAGTGCAAGAACGTGATAACGGTGGATAGAGTTATCATGTTAAGTACCATGGGACCACATAAACAGGTATAGCACATACAAGGAAATGAAGGAAGCACAGCACAGCGGACCCAACAGTTCAATAAACCAACAAATTCTCATATAATTAGAATTAAAAATTTGCATTACTTTCAAATAAATCAAGAATGAATGCAGATAGACACAAAATGCTGAGGTAACTCAGCAGGTTAGGCAGCATCTCTAGAGGAATGGATGTGACGTTTCAGATGGAGACCCTTCCTCAGACTGAGTCTGATTCTCAGTCTGAAGAGGGGTCTCGACCCAAAACCTCACCGATTCCTTTTCTCCAGAGATGTTACCTGACCCTCTGAGTTACTCCAACAATTTGTGTTTATCTTCAGTGCAAATCAGCATCTGCAGTTCCTTCCGACACAAGTATTAATGCAGTTTCTGCTGTGGGTGCTTTCTGTTCCAAATCATTTTTCTCACTTTCCAGAACCAGGGGCCACAGTTTAAGAATAAGGGGTAGGCCATTTAGAACTGAGATGAGGAAAAACGTTTTCAGTCAGAGAGTTGTGAATCTGTGGAATCCTCTGCCTCAAAAGGCAGTGGAGGCCAATTCTCTGAATGCATTCAAGAGAGAGCTGGATAGCGGAGTCAGGGGGTATGGGGAGAAGGCAGGATCAGGGGGTATGGGGAGAAGGCAGGATCGGGGTACTGATTGAGAATGATCAGCCATGATCACATTGAATGGCAGTGCTGGCTCGAAGGGCCGAATGGCCTCCTCCTGCACCTATTGTCTATTGTCTATTGAAACAGTACAGCACAGGAAAAGACCCTTTAGTCCATAATGTCTGTGCTGAACATTATGCCAGGTTAAACTGATCCCCCTCCACTTGCCCATGATCCATATCCCCCCACCCCCATTCCTTGCATTTCCACTTGCCTATCTAAACGCCTCTTAAACACCACTATCATATCGACCTCCACCACCATCCCTGGCATCGTGTTCCAGGAGCCCACCATCTTCTTTGGAACAAAACTTGCCCCCACACATCTCCTTTGCATTAAAGCTATGCCCTCTAGTGTTTGACGTTTCTATCCTTGATGAAAGGCTCTGACTGCTTGCCCTATCTCGGCCTCTCATCATTTTATACACTTCCTTTTACACAATTAAAAGACTGCTGGATAGACGCATGGACAGGAAAGGTAATAGCGTGATCAGGACCAAAAGCGGGCAAATGGCACAAGCTTACATGGGGCATCATGGCCCACAGGGTCGAGATTTGGCGGAAGGCCGCAACACAAGAACTTTTCACCGTCCTTTGGTACACGTGACAATAAATAAATTAAACTGAACTAAGCTAAACGGAATTATTGCAAGACTGACTTTTCAAGTACAATTAATGTCTCCTAAAATGTCGCATCACTGAGATGGAGGACTCCTGAGATGGGGTGGCTCAGCGGTAGAGCTACTGCCTTACAGGACCAGAGACCCGGGCTCGATCCTGACTACGGGCACTGTCTGTATGGAGTTTGTAACATTCTCCCTGTTACTTGCGCGGGTTTTTCTCCGGGTGCTGCGGTTTCCTCTCACTCTTCAAAGACGTGCAGGCTTGGAGGTTAATTGGCTATGGAAATTGTCCTTAGTGTGGCAGGTAGGGTCGGGAACAGGTGATCGCTGGTCGGCGCAGACTCAGCGAGCCGAAGAACATGTTTCCGCACTGTATCTCTGAAGTCTAAAGTCTAAGGGCGGCACGGTGGCGCAGCGGTAGAGTTGCTGCCTTGCAGTGCTTTCAGCGCCAGCGCCAGAGACCCGGGTTCGGTCCCGATGACGGGTGCTGTCTATACGGAGTTTGCACGTTCTCCCCGTGACTGCGTAGGTTTCCTCAAAGTTTTGCAGTTTCCTCCCACACACCAAAGACGTACAGGTTTGTAGGTTCATTGGCTTGGTCTAAATGTAAATTGTCCCTAGTGTGTGCGTGTGTTGGATAGCATTATAGTGTGCAGGGATCGCTGGTCGGCGCGGACTTGGTGGGCCGAAGGGCCTGTTTCCACGCTGTATCTCTAAACTAAACTAAACTAAACTAAACTAAACTAAACTAAACTGATCCTTCCTTAGTCCCGCCCTCCTGACATCAGTCTGAAGAAGGGTCTCGACCCGAAACAATAGACAACAGACAATAGACAATAGACAATAGACAATAGGTGCAGGAGGAGGCCATTTGGCCTTCGAGCCAGCACCACCATTCAATGTGATCATGGCTAATCATTCTCAATCAGTACCCCGTTCCTGCCTTCTCCCCATACCCCCTGACTCCGCTATCCTTAAGAGCTCTATCTAGCTCTCTCGAATGCATTCAGAGAATTGGCCTCCACTGCCTTCTGAGGCAGAGAATTCCACAGATTCACAACTCTCTGACTGAAAAAGTTTTTCCTCATCTCAGTTCTAAATGGCCTACCCCTTATTCTTAAACGTCATCCATTCCTTCTCTCCAGAGATGCTGCCTGACCTGCTGAGTTACTCCAGCATTTTGTGAATAAATACCTTCGATTTGTACCAGCATCTGCAGTTATTTTCTGAAACTAAACTAAAGACTTCTGTTCACTCTGGTGAGACAGGAACTATTCTGCATTGACCCGAGGGGCAGGAAGAATAAAGTGTATGGTTCGCTGCATGCTTCGCTGATGTGTGTTTCCCTCCAAAGAACTTTGCAGCTAACTGTCTCGTCGGCTCGAATGGCGAAGGCCTTTGTCATTTGCCGGGGCAATACCTGGCACATTCCACACAGATACTTCTTCCTTGCCTTATATGTTATCAATTCACATCGTCTCACCATGGTTCCTATTTAACTGAGGGAAAGCACAGACTAAACCAAGCTTAATCACCACAGACAGACGTAGTGTGTATCTGCCACACCACCCACCCCAGGCAACCACTCGTGACACATGTGTCTGGTATACCATTCGATTAAACTCCAACTTACGTCTCTCTTTTTGAAAGTTAAAAAAAAAAACGTTGAGTGGGCATTTTAGATTTTGAATGTGAAATTGGATTAGTAGTCATGCATTTAATGACAGGCTCGAAGCCGAAACCCTTTGAAGTGAAACACTGGTCAGTGTATTACAACTGAGGCACTTCCTGTGATCTTAGTTCCGCAAATCCTTGTCACACAAAGATTAATGCAGGAGTTCTTGCTCTTTCCTTCCCCTATTCAACCCACAAAGGGCGGCATGGTGGCGCAGCGGTAGAGTTGTGCCTTACAGCGCTTGCAGTGCCAGAGACGCTGGTTCGATCCCGACTACGGGCGCTGTCTGCATGGAGTTTTTACGTGACTGCATGGGTTTTCTCCCAGATCTTCGGTTTCCTCCCTCACTCCAAAGACGTACAGGATTGTTGGTTAATTGGCTTGGGTTTGTATACGTGGTATAAGTGTAAATTGTCCCTAGTGTGTGTTAATGTGTGGGGATCGCTGGTAGGCGCGGGCTCGGAGGGCCAGTTTCCATGCTGTATCTCTAAACTAAAGTAAACTGCTCAGTCTGAAGAAGGGGCTCGACCCGAAACGTCACCCATTCCTTCTCTCCAGAGATGCTGCCTGACCCGTTGAGTTACTCCAGCATTTTGTGTCGACCTTTGATTTAAACCAGCATCTGCAGTTTTTTTCCCAAACTAAACAGAATTCAGGGATACTTTTCCTTAAAGTGAGGTAGCTCAATCATTCCCTCTTCTCCCATCTCCCATCGGGCAAAAGGTATAGAAGTGTGAAAACGCACACCTCCAGATTCAGGGATAGTTTCTTCCCAGCAGTTATCAGGTGACTGAACCATCGTCTCAACAACAAGAGAGCGGTCCTGAACTACGATCTACCACACTGGAGACCCGCGAACTATCTTTAACTGAACTCTACTGGACTTTATCTTGCATTAAACGTTGTTCCCTTTATCATTTATCTGTGCACTATGGATGGTTCTATTGCAATTATGTATAGTCTTTCCGCTGACTGGTTAGCACGCAACAAAAGCTTTTCACTGTATCTCGGTACATGTGACAATAAACTAAACTAATCTAAACTAAACTAAACCAAACTAAACTAAACTCGTGTGAACGGGCTGATCAATGGTCGGCGTTGGCCTGGTGGGTCGGGCAAGGAACCTGAGGGACAACATTTTCACACTGAGGGTGGTGGATATATGGACCGAGCTTCCAGAGGAGCATCTTGAAAGTTACACAATGATGAAAGGCATAGATAGAGTGGATGTGGAGAGGATGTTTCCACTGGTGGGAGAGTCTAGGACCAGAGGTCACAGCCTCAGAATTAAAGGAGGTGAGGAGGAACTTCTTTAGTCAGAGGGTAGCTATTCTGTGGAACTCATTGCCACAGAGGGCTGTGGCAGCCATGCCAGTGGATATTTGTTTAAGGCAGAGATAGAAAAATTCTTGATTAGAACGGGTGTCAAGGGTTATGGGGAGAAGGCATGAAAATGGGATTAGGAGGCAGAGATCAGCCATGACTGAAGGGCGGAGTGGACCCGATGGGCCGAATGGCCTAATTCTCCTCCTATAACTTGTGAACTTGTGTACTTGTGAGGAGGTAGTTGAGGCCGGTACTATAAAAACATTTAAAAGACATTCGGATGGGTACGTGCATAGGAAAGATTTAGAGGGATATGGGCTAAACCTGGACAGGCGGAACTAGTATAGATGGGACATCTTGTCCAGCGTGCATGAGTTGGGCCGATCGGCTTGTTTCCATCCAGGAAGTGAGCAAATGATTTGCTACGTAATTGCAGGAGTAACACGAGGCAGACTGTTGGCCAGCACGGATGCAATGGGACGAATCACCTCCTGCCCTGCCTCATGTTACTCTTGTTCAAAACGGGAAGAATAATACCATCTTCTTTTAAACTAATGCCGAGATATCTGAGCCCAAATGGGATCGTAGTTTAAAACCGTGCCTGACAGGTCGTGCCTCCAACACGCTTGGAATTGGCACTGCACTGACAGTGCGGATAGTGTGGCAAGTCTCCAGAGTGACGTTTAAACCCACAACCTTCTGACTGGGTAGCAGGGAGTTGCTACCTACTGTGGCACGGCTGACAAGTGGCTGGTGAAAGGTCATCAGGCTGCAATATTAACTCCAGTTTAACTCTCCACTGATGCTGCTTGACCCACTGATTTCAAATCACCAGGAGTGCAGTACTGACAAAGTGGCAGTAAATCAGTCTGACGAAGGGTCCCGACCCGAAACGTCACCCACCCTTTTTTCTCCAGAGATGCTGCCCGACCCGTTGGGTTACTCCTGCACTTTGTGTCTATCTTTTGTATAAACCAGCATCTGTAGTTATTTGTTTGGCTTTCAGTTTCGTTTAGAGTTACGGCGCGGAAACAGGCCCTTCGGCCACCCGAGTCCGCACCGACCAGCGATCCCCGCACATTCATATCATATATATACAGCCGGAAACAGGCCTTTTTTGGCCCACCAAGTCCGTGCCACCCAGCGATCCCCGTACATTAACACTATCCTACACCCACTAGCGACAATTTTTACATTTACCCAGCCAATTAACCTACATACCTGTACGTCTTTGGAGTGTGGGAGGAAACCGAAGATCTCGGAGAAAACGCACGCAGGTCACGGGGAGAACGTACAAACTCCGTACAGATAAGCACCGGTAGTCAGGATCAAACCCGGGTCTCTGGCGCTGTAAGGCAGCAACTCTACCGCTGTGCCACCGTGCCACCTTGACTGGTGCTGGTGAAGTAGTTATAAATAAATCTGAAGAAACCAGCATCTGAAGTTCTTTGTTACTAGCTCTGAGTACTGCCTTTCGGTAATTTGTTGGTTAACTGTGCAAAGGACCAGTGAATTTGTCTCATTCTCAAAACGTGGAGACAAATCTCCCTTCTGTGTTCTCTGTTGAAAGACAAACGTGTTTTTTTTTTTTAACCGTGTGTGAACAAGCAGGGAATATGACATTTATAATGTGCAGTAGTTAGTTCCCTTGTGAGTAAGCCTACTCCCACACTTCAGATTACAGGAAGCAGGAGTTGTAATTATTTTAATGTGTGTCATCTGTTATCACTCCTGCTTTTATTCACATCCTCCTTACCAGCGGACTTGGAACTGGAGATGGGGTGTCCATGGTTCAAAGCCCTTGGCATGACTGCACGCTAATAACTCTTTGCAGATCCCAGCAGTAAAGCTGGACTAACGTGCTGGCTGGGGCTCAGCAGTAGCTTTCTCTTATCTGAGGTGAATATTGATGGGCCTTTTTCTAAAGACCAGATGACGTGGTCTAGGCTAATGCACCAATTCTCCACTGAGGGGGGATGCTGCCCTGGTGAAGATTCAGTCTTCCATAGTTCATAAGTTCATGTACTAGGACCAGCATTTGGCCATTCGGCCCATTAATAGACAATAGACAATAGACAATAGACAATAGACAATAGACAATAGACAATAGGTGCAGGAGTAGGCCATTCAGCCCTTCGAGCCAGCATCGCCAATCAATGCGATCATGGCTGATCACTCTCAATCAGTACCCCGTTCCTGCCTTCTCCCCATACCCCCTCACTCTGCTATCCTTAAGAGCTCTATCCAGCTCTCTTTTGAAAGCATCCAACGAACTGGCCTCCACTGCCTTCTGAGGCAGAGAATTCCACACCTTCACCACTCTCTGACTGAAAAAGTTCTTCCTCATCTCCGTTCTAAATGGCCTACCCCTTATTCTTAAACTGTGGCCCCTTGTTCTGGACTCCCCCAACATTGGGAACATGTTTCCTGCCTCTAATGTGTCCAATCCCCTAATTATCTTATATGTTTCAATAAGATCCCCCCTCATCCTTCTAAATTCCAGTGTGTACAAGCCCAATCGCTCCAGCCTTTCAACATACGACAGTCCCGCCATTCCGGGAATTAACCTAGTGAACCTATGCTGCACGCCCTCAATAGCAAGAATATCCTTCCTCAAATTTGGAGACCAAAACTGCACACAGTACTCCAGGTGCGGTCTCACCAGGGCCCGGTACAACTGTAGAAGGACCTCTTTGCTCCTATATTCAACTCCTCTTGTTATGAAGGCCAACATTCCATTGGCTTTCTTCACTGCCTGCTGTACCTGCATGCTTCCTTTCAGTGACTGATGCACTAGGACACCCAGATCTCGTTGAACATCCCCTCTTCCTAACTTGACACCATTCAGATTAAGTCTACTCTGCCATCCATTCCAGGCTGATCTTGCTTCGTACGGGTGTCAGAGGTCATGAGGAGAAGCCAGGAGAATGGGGTTAGGAGAGAGAGATGGATCAGCCAAGATTGAATGGCGAGAGTAGACTCGATGGGCCGAATGGCCTAATTCTACTCCTATTCCTTATGACCGCATGACCTTTTGATCTATCTTTCCCTCTCATCTCCATTCTCCTGCCTTCTCCCCATAGCCGCTGACACCCGTACTAAGCAAGAATCAGTCAAACTCTGCCTTAAAAATATCCATCGACTTGTCCTCCGTAGCTATCTTTGGCAACAAATTCCACAGATTCACCACCCTCTGGTTAAAGAAATCCCTCCTCATCTCCTTTCCAAAGGAACGTCCTTCTATTCCAAGGCTGTGCCCTCTAATCCTTAGACTCCCCCACTAATGGAAACGTCCTCACCGGATCCACTCTATCCAAGCCTTTCACAAAGTTTCAACCAGGCCTCCCCATCCTTCTAAACTCCAGCGAGTACAGGCCCAGTGCTAAGTGGTGAGCTTGCCTCTGCTGATGTTTTTAACTGCTCAGATTTCTTGAAATACCTAACCTCTCAGCCTCTGCACTCAATAGTTCCACTTAAGAAGTACATGATTTCTAATGCTTTGCTAATGTAACTGGTCTGTCCACTCCAACATCACCATGCTAAGCAGTGTGAGGCTATTTGGGCAGTGGAGGTTTTAAAGTTATTTGTAACCCAATGGTAATGGGACCAAACTAGAGATAAGCATCAGTTTGTTTTGTTTAGTTCAGAGATGCAGCGTGGAAACAGGCCCTTCAGCCCATCCAGTCCAAATCGACCAGCAATCCTGCACATGAACACTATCCCACGCACACCTGGGGAAATTTGCACTTATATCCAGTTAATTAACCAACAAACCCGTACGTACCCAGAAGAGGTCCTTCTGCAGTTGTACAGGGCCCTAGTGAGACTGCACCTGGAGTACTGTGTGCAGTTTTGGTCTCCAAATTTGAGGAAGGATATTCTTGCTATTGAGGGCGTGCAGCGTAGGTTTACTAGGTTAATTCCCGGAATGGCGGGACTGTCATATGTTGAAAGACTGGAGCGACTAGGCTTGTATACACTGGAATTTAGAAGGATGAGAGGGGATCTTATCGAAACGTATAAGATTATTAAGGGGTTGGACACGTTAGAGGCAGGAAACATGTTCCCAATGTTGGGGGAGTCCAGAACCAGGGGCCACAGTTTAAGAATAAGGGGTAGGCCATTTAGAACTGAGATGAGGAAAAACTTTTTCAGTCAGAGAGTTGTGAATCTGTGGAATTCTCTGCCTCTGAAGGCAGTGGAGGCCAATTCTCTGAATGCATTCAAGAGAGGGCTCGATAGAGCTCTTAAGGATAGCGGAGTCAGGGGGTATGGGGAGAAGGCAGGAATGGGGTACTGATTGAGAATGATCAGCCATGATCACATTGAATGGCGGTGCTGGCTCGAAGGGCCGAATGGCCTTCTCCTGCACCTATTGTCTATTGTCTATTGTCTATTGTCTTTGGAGTGTGGGAGGAGGAAACCTAAGATCTCGGGGAAAGCCCACGTGGTCACGGGGAGAATGTGCAAACTCCGTACAGACAGCACCCACAGTAGTCGGGATCGATCAGCTACAAGCGCTGCCACCGAACAATTTGTTGCAGTGTGGAGAAGTTTCTCGACCTGAAACGTCACCTGTTCCTTTTCTCCCGAGATGCCGCCTGACCCTTGCTGAGTTCCTCCAGCATTTTGTAGTCTACCTTCAGTTTGTTGAAGCCATCCCCTTTGCACCATTGCTGTCAAGCCAAACTTTGCAGCTCCTCTCCACGTGTGACCACTAAGATGCCAAGCGGTGCGATGGAAGAAGAGAAAACTCACTTTCAATTTCCATTTAAAAAAACCGGTGCATTAAGAAACACAGCATGGGTCAGTACATTGGCCCGGTTTGAATTTTGAAATTTAAGTGTTAACTTACGGATACGTGACAGAAAATATGAGGAGCATTTGAAAGCTCGTCAGGCCTTAAAGGCATTGAAAGGATTGTGTTCTCTGTAGTCCCTTAGCATGCTGAACGGGTGTGCTGAAACATTGACCACACCATTGACCAAGTCTTAAGAGGGAACAGGATCCCCATCTAAATGCCAGAACGCATTCATTCCTCTGACACTGGTCGTCCAAGAAAATAGGATGCTATGCCAGGAATGTGCCACATTCGATCCCTCGCTTGCCACGGGAAGATAAAGCTCGCACTTCGGTTCTGCCGTGTTGCCTGTGTTACTCTCCCATGCAATCCTCAAGAGCGAGCACCAGGCTTGCAGGACAAGACTGATGGCAGGGCGGAGCTGGCTGACTAAATGTCCGGGCATTTCAGCGCTGATCAATGTGGATGTCACGGTAAAGAATTTCGCTGGTCAATTAGCGAAATCCGAGAAAAGTCCGACGTTGCTTTGCAAGGTCAAAGCAGCTCAAAGTGTCAGGCTGCAACCAGCAGCCTTTTGGCGCTCTGCTGACCTACTGTTTGCGTCTGGAACTTCCCGGGCAGTTTGCTGAACCTGCAACCGAAGCGAAGCCTGAACACAAAGAAAAGCTGGAGGAACTCGGCAGCATCTCAGGAGAAAAGTTCAGTTCCACTCACTGCCCGTATAGCTCGTTATCACCTATCCCACAGCCAACAATGGACCATAGTGCGCTCCTTCCACAATCCCTTGACTATCATTGCTTTTTGCATGTCTTCCATTCATCTGCCCTATGCCCTCGTTCCTCTCTCCTCTGAATCTCAAGTCTGAAGAAGGGTCTCGACCTGAAACATCACCTATTCCTTTTCTCCGGAGATGCTGCTTGACCTGCTGAGTTACTCCAGCATTTTGTGTCTGCCTGCAGTTCCTTCCTACACACTAAAGCAGGGCTCCTCACCATCACCACCACCATAAAGCTCTTTCAAAACGATCCTTTTTGGAGCTGACCTACTTCTTTAATTGTCCAGTTCCTCCAATTTTAGATCCTTGGCCAAATTGGTCACTACAGGATTTTTTTGCCCTAGTATTAGTTATTAATTTATTGATTTTTTTCATTATGTTTATGTATTGCATTTAACTGGCCTGTTAAGCTGCTGGCCTGTTGGGTCAGAACCCTTCTTCAGTCTGGATTTCTTCCCACATCCCGAAGGCCTGTGGATTTGTAGGCCTCTGCAACTCGCCCCTTGCTTATAGTGGGATTACTGGTGTGAACAGATGATCGATGGTCGGCATGGACTCTGTGGGCCGAAGGGCCTGTTTCCACGCTGTATCTCTTAACTAAACTCCAAACTAAAATAACGAGGTGCAAAGAATGTGCACCAGTCCCACCTGCCTGCGTTTGGTCCACATCCTTCCAAACCTGTCCTATCCATGTACCTGTCTAACTGTTTCATTGGGATAGTCCCAGCCTTAACTACCTCCTCTGGCAGCTTGTTCCATACAACCACCACCCCTTTGTGTGAATAGTTACCCCTCAGATTCCTATCAAATATTCTCCCCTTCATCATTAAACCTATGTCCGCTGGTCCTCGATTCACCTACTCTGTGCATCTACCCGATCTATTCCTGTCATGATTTTATACACCTCTATAAGATCACCCCCTCATCCTCCTGCGCTCCAAGGAACAGAGTCCCAGCCTAATCAACCTCTCCCAATAGCTTAGACCCTCCAGTCCTGGCAACATCCTCATAAAATGAAATGAAAACTCATTAAAACTGCCCAGTAAACGTGTCCCTTTCTTTGGTTTTGTCTCCCAGAGATTTACTAGTTCCATGCAGAGTTTCCAGAGAAGGTTTTCCCAGTTCTGACAGTCCCAGACCCGAGATGTTAACTCTCTTGGTCCGTGGCTGACTGACGTACTGAGAGCTTCTGCTTTCATGTTTGCCAGCCTTGTTTGCAAATCCTTTACTCGAGTCTAAGTAGGTGCATCATTGATTGTGGGATTTTCTTTTGAACGGTACCTAACTGTTTGAACTCAGCCACTGAGTAGAACAGAGGCAAATGACAGGGTTCCGACCCTCTGCTGTTTTAATATCAAACAGCGAGCTTAAAGATGGTTGTGTTTTGCGAAGCTTATTCCCATTCTTGACTTCACCGGCTCTTGTTTGTTCTTTCTGCTCTCCACCCTTTTATTCTTGTAGAAGTGATGGGGAACATGCCCGTGCAACCAGAGGGCACAAAGATATTTCCACACTTAGGGGGCCAGAAGGTTAAGTCTCTCTTGTTGAGCCTGCTATTAACGTCAGGGACTTAAGCTGAAAGAAAATATAAAGTGGATTAGTGACTGGGAAATAAAGTCAGAAAGCAAACAATCAGAGAGGACTGAGGGCGCTGTTACATTAGGATTGGCCACTGTGCTTACATGTGTACCTTTATCCTAATCATCTTGACTCTGCAGCAAATTCTCATCTATTGGTTTGCACAGAAAGTACGCTGGGTGGTTGTCCAGTTGTTTAGTTTAGTTTAGTTTAGTTTAGAGATGATACAGCACAGAAACCGGCCCTTCGGCCCGCCGAGTCCACGCCAACCAGCGATCCCCACACACCAACGCTACACAGGAGCCTTCTTCTGAAGCTATGCCAGGCTGCAGAATATTTATTCAATGTTATTCATGTGGTTAAAAAAGACACCAAGTGCTGGAGTAACTCAGCGGGTCAGGCAGCATCTCTGGAGAAACTGGATAGGCTTCACTTTGGGTCGTGTTATGTGATCCCACCCTGAAATATCACTTATCCATGTTCTCCAGAGATGTTTATTTTAGTTTGCGGATGACACGAAGCTGGGGGGCAGTGTTAGCTGTGAGGAGGATGCTAGGAGGCTGCAACGTGACTTGGATAGGTTAGGTGAGTGGGCAAATGCATGGCAGATGCAGTATAATGTGGATAAATGTGAGGTTATCCACTTTGGTGGCAAGAACAGGAAAGCAGACTATTATCTGAATGGTGGCCGATTAGGAGAAGGGGAGATGCAACGAGACCTGGGTGTCGTGGTGCACCAGTCATTGAAAGTAGGCATGTAGGTGCAGCAGGCAGTGAAGAAAGCGAATGGTATGTTGGCATTCATAGCGAGGGGATATGAGTATAGGAGCACGGAGGTTCTGCTGCAGTTGTACAGGGCATTGGTGAGACCACATCTGGAGTATTGCGTACAGTTTTGGTCTCCTAATCTGAGGAAAGACATTCTTGACATAGAGGGAGTACAGAGAAGGTTCACCAGATTGATTCCTGGGATGGCAGGACTTTCATATGAAGAAAGACTGGATCGACTCGGCTTGTACTCGCTGGAATTTAGAAGATTGAGGGGGGATCTTATAGAAACTTACAAAATTCTTAAAATGTTGGACAAGGGGTCACAGTTTAAGGATAAGGGGGAAGTCTTTTAGGACCGAGATGAGAACGTTTTTTTTCACGCAGAGAGTGGTGAATCTGTGGAATTCTCTGCCACAGAAGGTAGTTGAGGCCAGTTCATTGGCTATATTTAAGAGGGAGTTAGATGTGGCCCTTGTGGCTAAAGGGATCATGGGGTATGGAGAGAAGGCAGGTACGGGATACTGAGTTGGATGATCAGCCATGATCATATTGAATGGCGGTGCAGGCTCGAAGGGCCGAATGGCCTTCTCCTGCACCTATTTTCTATGTTTCTATGTTTCTATGTTTACTTTAAAGATACAGCGTGAAAGCAGATCCTTCGGCCCTCTGAGTCCATGTCGACCATCGATCACCCATTCACAGTAGTTCTATGTTATCCCACTTACATAGTTGGCTCAGCAGTAGAGCTGCTGCCTTACAGCGCTTGCAGCACCGGAGACCCAGGTTCGATCCTGACTACGGATGCTGTCAGTAGGGAGTTTGTACATTCTCCCCGTGGGTGTTTTCCGAGATCTTCGGTTTTCTCCCACACTTCAAAGACGTACAGGTTTGTAGGTTAATTGGCTTGGTGTAAATATAAATTGTCCCTAGCGTGTGTAGGATAGTGTTAGTGAGCGGGGATCGCTGGTCGGCGTGGATTCGAAGGGTTGAAAGGCCAGTTTCCAAGCTGTATCTCTAAACTAAACAAAACTAAGCATTAAGGGCAATTTGCAGAGGCCAATTAACCGAGTTACTCCAGCACTTTGTGTCTCCATTTGCCAACCAGCATCTATCTGTAGTTTCTGTGCCCTTCTTCATGTGACTGCTTAAATCAACAATGGACAGAAACCTTTCGTACATGTCCCGGTGTGTCTAAGAATTGAAGATTGCTCTGCTGTACACTGCAGACAGTAAACCCCGGTGCAAAATACACATGGCATCTTAAAAACATCTTGTATTTGCTCCATTCATTCATTAGTTATCGAAATATTGCAGATGGATGAGAATCTTGTTGGTTCGGTATTCAGTTTTAGTTTAGTTTAGAGATACAGCATAGAAACAGTCCCTTCAGCCCATCGAGTCCGTGCCGACCTGCAATCCCCGCACACTAACTCCATCCTAAACACACTAGGGGCAATTTACAAGTTTACCAATGTCAACAAAGCTATAAACCTGTACGCCCTTGGAGTGAGAGAGGAAACCGGAGCACTCGGAAAACACCCATGCAGGTCACGGGAAGAACGTACGAACTCTGAACAGACAGTACCCATGGTCAAGGATCGAACCCGGGTCTCTGGCGCTGTAGGGCAGCAACTCTACCGCTGGCACCACCTTGCCGCCCATGTTGTGCAAAGTCACATGCCAACATTACATCCCATCAGCCTTTGCACCCTAGAAACAAATGCAACCGATAGAAGAAGGATCTCGACCTACCCATGTTCTCCAGAGATGCTGCCTGACCCGCTGAGTTACTCCAGCACTCTGTGAAACGTCACCTATCCATGTTCTCTAGAGATGCTGCCTGACCCGCTGAGTTACTCCAGCACTCTGTGAAACGTCACCTATCCATGTTCTCTAGAGATGCTGCCTGACCCGCTGAGTTACTCCAGCACTCTGTAAAACGTCACCTATCCATGTTCTCCAGAGATGCTGCCTGACGCACTGAGTTAATCCAGCATGTTGTGCCCATGGCTAATTGCTTGCTTGCACTTAAAATACAATGGGAACAAATCCAGCCCCCTATGAAACAGAAAGCTCTCTGTATTAAATTGGAAATATTTTGACAACATGCCCTGGCAAAAATTAAAAAGCATGAGCCAGCAAAGCTAAAATAGGAAGATCATTTTAAAGAATGCATCTGTAGAATGCCCTGTTTGATTGGGCCAGTGAATTCTGTTGACATTCCTAAAATAGATATTGCATTACCATTGATATATTTATATTCACTCTCTCTGTGGCAAACCTTTCTGGAATTCTGTTCTTTCTGAAACCAAATATAGAACACTGTAAGGCACAAAGTGCAGGGTGCTTGTTCTGCGGCTCGGTGGCACAGCGGTAGAGCTGCTGCCTTACAACGCCAAAGACCCGGGTTCGATCCCGACTAGGGGTGCTGTCTGTACGGAGTTTGTACGTTCCCCCCGTGACCTGCGTGCTGGGTTTTCTCTGGGTGCTCTGCTTTTCTCCCACACTCGAAAGGCGTACAGTTGGCTTGGTAAAATTGCAAATAGACCCTAGTGTGTGTCGGTTAGTGTTAGTGTGCGGGGATCGCTGGTCGGCGCGGACTCGGTGGGCTGAAGGGCCTGTATGCCATGTACATATAAAGAGTATGCAGATAATGGTACTTTATTGACGCAGGTACAGTAACATTCTCTTTTTTTTTAGATTTAGAGATACAGCGCGGAAACAGGCCCTTCGGCCCACTGGGTCCGCGCCTCCCAGCGATCCCCACACATTAACACTATCCTACACACACTAGGGACAATTTCTACCCAGTCAATTAACCTACATACCGAGATCATAACCTACATAGCAGAAATCTTATAACATAAGCAAAAATCATACTTGTGTACAAGTGTGCAGGAATAGCAGATTTCACTGAGGCAGTGCACAAGATTCAAGATTTCAAGATCAATATTTCAAGATCAATTTATTGTCACATGTACCAAACAAGGTGCAGAGAAATTTGAGATTCCATGCAGCCATGTGTCTGGTATCAACTCGTATCCTTCAAGTTTCAAAGTTCCTAAAAGTGCAGTCTCTTACTTTGGCCTCAAAGACCGGCAGCAATGGGTTGGAATTGCAGGATCGTCCAGGCCTGGGCAGGCTGCTGGCATCCTCCACCGTGGCTTTCTCACTCCATGCCACTGCAGACTAGCCTTATGACACGTCCCCACCTGAAACGTCACCCATCCTCTATCCATGTTCTCCAGAGATGCTGCCCGTCCCTCTGATTTACTCTGGCATTTTGTGTCCTTGCTTGTACTTTAAGGATAAGGGGGAAGTCTTTTAGTTTTTTTTCACACAGATAGTGGTGAATCTGTGAAATTCTCTGCCACAGAAGGTAGTTGAGGCCAGTTCATTGGCTATATTTAAGAGGGAGTTAGATGTGGCCCTTGTGGCAAAAGGGATCAGGGGGTATGAAGAGAAGGCAGGTATGGGATACTTAGTTGGATGATCAGCCATGATCATATTGAATGGTGGTGCAGGCTCGAAGGGCCGAATGGCCTACTCCTGCACCTATTTTCTATGTTTTCTATGTTTTCTACTTGAAGTTTATCCTCTCACCCCGTCCACAAACTCTGAAGCAATTCCCTCTGGAAGGCGACTCCGGACTGTCAAAGCTGCCACAGCTAGACATAAAAACAGCTTTTTTCCCCGCGAGTAGTAGCTCTACTCAACAACCAAAAGTCTGTAGCCTCTTTTTGCTCTGGTTTATTTCATTCACATGTTTAAACCGTAATGTTGTATTCTTAATGTTTCAATGTTTTATGCTTTATTCTTAATTGTTTACTGTATGTTCGTGTTGTTACTTGCGAGCGGAGCACCAAGGCACATTCCTTGTATGTGTACATACATGGGCAATAAACTTCAATTCAATTCAATTCAATTCAAACCTGTTTTGTGTCCATGTACTCCCTCTCTGTCTATCCCATTCTTATTTCTCTATTGCTGGCTAACACAACCAGTATACGCGTGTCGGAAGGAATTGCAGATGCTGGTTAACTTCGAAGATAGGGATAAAGTGCTGGAGTAACTCAACGGGTCAGGCAGCGTCTCTGGAGGAAAGGAGAAATCTCTTTTCTCCAGAGCTGCTGTCTGACCGGCTGAGTTACTCCAGCATTTTGTGTCTTCAGCCAGTATACGATCTTTTACATGAAAATAACTGCAGATGCTGGTACAAATCGAAGGTATTTATTCACAAAATGCTGGAGTAACTCAGCAGGTCAGGCAGCATCTCAGGAGAGAAGGAATGGGTGACGTTTTGGGTCAAGACCCTTCTTCAGGCGAAACCAAGCGCAGGCTCGGCGATCGCTTCGCTGAACACCTGCGCTCGGTCCGCATTGACCAAACTGATCTCCCGGTGGCCGAGCACTTCAACTCTCCCTCCCATTCCCAGTCTGACCTTTCTGTCATAGGCCTCCTCCAGTGCCATAGTGAGGCCCACCGGAAATTGGAGGAACAGCACCTCATATTTTGCCTGGGCAGTTTGCAGCCCAGTGGTATGAACATCGACTTCTCCAACTTTAGGTAGTTCCTCTGTCCCTCTCTTCCCCTCCTCCTTCCCAGATCTCCCTCTATCTTCCTGTCTCCACCTATATCCTTCCTTTGTCCCGCCCCCCTGACATCAGTCTGAAGAAGGGTCTCGACCCAAAACGTCACCCATTCCTTCTCTCCCGAGATGCTGCCTGACCTGCTGAGTTACTCCAGCATTTTGTGAATAAATACGATCTTTTACACACATTTTATTTGTTTGGAGCAGAAATTGGAAGTTGAGCCTTTGGTTAGTTAACCAGTTTAATGTTCATGTGGAAAGGGAGTTAATTTTGCTAACATCACCATCAAATTCTCCGCAGAAAACACTGAGCCATCTTGAACAAGGTTCCCACAGTCACTTCCAGTGGGACTCACACGCCACCCATGCACCAAATAGCCTCAGTAGCATGGTGGCACAGCGGCAGAGTTGCTGCCTTACAATGCTTACAGCACCAGAGCTGGGTTCAATCCCGACTCTGGGTGCTTGTCTGTACGGAGTTTGTACGTTCTCCTCGCGACCTGCGTGGGTTTTCTCCAAGATCTTCGGTATCCTCACACACTCCAACGACATACAGGTTTGTAGGCTATCTGGCTTAGTATAAATGTAAATAGTTCCAAGTGTGTGTAGGATAGAGTTAGAGTGAGGGGATCGCTGGTCGGCACGGACACGATGGGCCAAAGGGCCCGTTTCCGCGCTGTATCTCTAAACTAAACTAAGAATTGGACGAAAAGGAAATTGAGAAGCACGGATTATGAAATAATTAAGTAATGCAAAAATATAAAGAGGAGGATAATGCTTCAGAGAAGAGGGGCATGGATATACAGCAGAGCATTAGTCTTGGCAGTAACAGACCTACTTAATGACCTACCGAATAGTGAAAGGCCTAGATAAAGTGGATGTGGAGAGGATGTTTCCACTAGTGTGAGATTCTAGGACCAGAGTGCACAGCCTCAAAATTAAAGGACGCACCTTGACAATGGAGATGAGAAGGAATTTCCTAAGCCAGAGACTGGTGAATCTGTGTATTTCTTTGCCACAGATGGCAGTGGAGGTCAAGTCAGTGGGTATTTTTAAAGCAGATACTGATATGTTCTTGATTAGGAAAGGCGTCAAAGGTTACAGGGAGAAAGCAGGAGAATGGGAATGAAAGCGAAAAATAGATCAGACACAATCGAATGGTGGAGCAGACTCGATGGGCCGAATGGCTTAATTCTGCTCCGAAGTCTTATGACAGAAAATATATTCATTTTCAAAGTATTTTCAATCTTTTGAGATGCTACTTTCAAAAGGAAACAGAATCCAATACTTCAGATAATTACCCGATTGAAGTAGATATCCACAGATAAACAAGTGGAATTTCTGAGGCTCTAACATCTAATCATGTTTTTCAGAAGGGCTTCAAAGCGCTTTGAAAGTCAAAGGGGGAGAAAGAAAGAACAAACGCGCTTACATTTCCATGAAACGTTCTGGAGCATCAGACTGAAGCACTTTTTAAACATTAGAAGAAAATGGTGCAGTTAATTTTTCAGTACAAAACAATTTCACAAGCACCAATTTAATAAATTATCATACAATCCATTATTCCAGTGGAGTCGATTGAGGGCGAATAATTGGACAGGCAGCTTTAAAATTAAAAGATAAAATCATTTCAAAGTGCAGGGAATTATATTAAGTTGGATGAGGCTGCAGATGTTGGTTCAAACCGACACTAGAAGCAAAATGCTGGAGTGACTCAGTGGGACAGGCAGCATCTCTGGGGTGAAGGAATGGGTGACGTTTCGGGTCGAGACCCTTCTTCAGACTGAGAGTCAGGGGAGAGGGAAACGAGATGTATGAAAAGGTACAGAGAAAAAATTGAATGAAAGATATGCAAAACGCAACAACGATCAAGGAAAGGAGGAGCCCACAATGCTCCATTGTTGGCTGCGGGGAAGGTGAAAACGAGTGATACACACAGTGTTCTTCTTTCGTGTCCATCACCAATGTTGACGTCGCTGTCATCGTCCGTCCTGGAAAGGACGGAAGCTTCCGGCGACAATCAGTGGGAGCCATCACTTGTTGCAATAGATGATGGTGGTAGCAGAATTAGCTCAGGACACTTCCAGTTTCCAGCCCCGCGACGTGGGCGCTTCTGCTATGGGGCCGTGCAGACAGTGAAACTCAGCAGGAAGACAGTGAAACTAGCACGACGACTAGACTGACTCCCAGTCTGAAAAAAAGCGTCTCGGCCCGAAACGTCACCCATTCCTTCCCCCCCAGAAATGCTGCCTGTCCCGTTGAGTTACTCCAGCTTTTTGTGTCTAACAGAGATATGGACCATACATGGACTTGTGGGCAGGTACATGGATAGGGAAGGTTTTCGGGAATTATATTAAAGTGCAAGAGGTTTCTCCTTAGGCAAGATGTGACTTCTCATTATGTGCATCAAGATAAAATACCTGGATAACTACATTATTCCTTCGACGGGTCCCTTTACATTCCTCTTTGTCCACTTCGGATACCCAGCTCCTGATCTCCTTTGCCCTTCAGTGGAAAGTAAGAAAGCATGACTTACCCTACATGAAGAAAGCCGAAAAGCTTCGGGATATCCACAGGTTTTGCAAGATATGGTCGGCACGGTGGCGCAGCGGTAGAGTTGCTGCCTAACAGCGCCAGAGAATCGGGTTCGATCCTCACTACGGGAGCTTGTCTGCACGGAGTATGTACGTTCTCCCCGTGACCTGCGTGGATTTTCTCCGGGTGCTCTGGTTTCCTCCCACACTCCAAAGACGTACACGTTTGTAGGCTAGTCGGCTTGTTATAATTGTAAATTGTCCCTAGTGTGTGTAGGATACCGTTAATGTGCGGGGATCTCTGGTCGGCGTGGACTCCGTCGGGCCGAAGGGCCTGTTTCAATGCTCTATCTCTAAACTAAACTAAACTAAACTAAATAGAGGTCTTCACCATTTTGCATATAGCATCCTTTATAATCTCAACTCATTTATTTCCAATTAAATATTTCATAGTTACAGTATTATGGTGATGTGGGAAGCAGCCCCCAATGTGAACAAAACAAGTTCCCTTAAAGACCATTACAATAAAGATCAGATAACCTGAATTAATGTCGGTGTAGAGAGATACATATTGGCCAACATAAGGCACAAACCACTCTTTAAATAGTGTTTTCATTTTGTTAGTGAGGACAATTGGTTTGATTCTATCCTGGAAAACAGAGCACAATAATACTGTAGACGCGAAAAGCTGGAGTAACTCAGCGGTTTGCTGCCGTCCTGTTGAGTTCCTCTGTCTGCGTAACTTGTGATCACCTGCCCCAAGACCAACAACGGACCATTGTGGGCTCCACCGTCCCTTGATCATCGTAGGTTTTTGCATATCTCTCATTCACTTGTTCTAGGTAGCGTCGATATCTCTCGTTTCCCTCTCCCCTCCTGACTATCGGTCCTCAGAAGGGCCTCGACCCAAAACTCCGCCTATTCCTTTCCTCCAGAGACGCTGCCTGACCCGCGGAGTCAGTCCAGCTTTTTGTGTCTTACTTCCTGCACATTAACATTGTTGGCCTTGCTTTTGGTCTCGAGCCACTGGAAAGGGATTAAGTCTACAGCTTTCCAATGAGACAAAAAAAAAGCTCCCTTAGAAAATGATGAACAAAGTGCATGTGATGTAGGGCCTTTGAAGGTCAACTACTTTCTTGTGGTGCAATGGAGAACCCTCTCTTAAATTTGAGGAACCTACACAAATCGTTTATTCGCTAATGTGAGTTAATTATCATATTGTCTTACAATAATTAGGACATATAGAGCACAACATGCAAACTTTGTTCAGAACTTTGAATTCAGTTATGAAGCACCTTGGTATCGATCAAAAGCTCTTTGAAGGACAAATTTCAAAAGAAGCAGAACCTCCACCCGCAGCATGTCAAACAAACTCCCATCAAAAGCACATCAAAAGACAAAAGATGTGACTTTCAAAGGCCATTAGAAATATAGAAACATAGAAAATAGGTGCCATTCGGCCCTTTGAGCCAGCACCACTATCCAATGTAATAGACAATAGACAATAGACAATAGGTGCAGGAGTAGGCCATTCAGCCCTTCGAGCCAGCACCGCCATTCAATGCGATCATGGCTGATCACTCTCAATCAGTACCCCGTTCCTGCCTTCTCCCCATACCCCCTGACTCCGCTATCCTTAAGAGCTCTATCTAGCTCTCTCTTGAATGTATTCAGAGAATTAATAATAATAATAATAATACATTTTATTTATATAGCGCTTTTCATATACTCAAAGACGCTTTACAGAGATTTTGAGAACATAGGGAAATTAATAAATAGATAAATAAGTAAATAAATAAATGAACAGAGAAAGGAGACAGTAGGTGAGGTGACCTTCAGTGGTTGAAGGCAGTACTGAACAGGTGAGACTTCAGCGATGTTTTGAATGTGGTGAGTGTGGGGGAGTCTCTAACGGTTTGGGGTAGTGAGTTCCATAGGGTGGGAGCAGCGATGGAGAAAGCCCTGTCCCCCCAGGATCTGAGTTTAGTCCGGATGTGGGGGGATAGGAGATTGGCAGCGGCAGAGCGGAGGGTGCAGGTGGGAGTGTGCCTGTGGAGGAGGTCGGTCAGGTAGGATGGGGCCAGGTTATGGAGGGCTTTGTAGGTTATGAGGAGGATTTTGTACTGGATTCTCTGGGGGATGGGGAGCCAGTGGAGTTTATAAAGGACGGGGGTGATATGGTCACGGATCGAGGTGTGTGTGAGTAGACGGGCAGCGGAGTTTTGAATGTATTGAAGTTTATTGATGATTTTTGAGGGTGCGCCATAGAGGAGGCTGTTGCAGTAGTCCAGACGGGAGGTGATGAAGGCGTGGATGAGGGTTTCTGCAGCTGTGGAGGAGAGGGATGGACGGAGACGGGCAATGTTTTTGAGGTGGAAGAAGGCTGTCTTTGTGATGTGTTTGATGTGTTTGTCGAAGGAGAGGGTTTGATCAAGGATGATTCCAAGATTCCGGATGTGAGGTGAGGTGGATACTGGGAGACCATCAATGTTGAGGATGAAGTTTTGGGTGGATTTGGTGAGCATTTTTGGACCAATGATGATGATTTCAGATTTGTTGCAATTGAGTTTGAGGAAGTTTGATTGAAGCCAAGATTTTATTTCAGTAATGCAGTTTGTCAGTGTAGAGTGTGTGGTGGAGGAGATTGACTTGGTGGAGATGAGGAGCTGGATATCATCGGCGAAGCAGTGGAAGTTGAGACCATGACGGCGGATTAATTGACCAAGGGGGAACAGGTAGAGGATGAAGAGGAGGGGGCCAAGGACTGAGCCTTGGGGGACACCTTGGGGGAGGGGAGCGGTGGGGGATTTACAGTTGTTAATGGAGATGAACTGGTGTCTGTCAGAGAGGTAAGATTTAAACCAGGATAGGGCTGTGCCGGTGATGTTAAGGGAGGTTTCAAGTCGGGTGAGGAGAATGGAGTGATTTATGGTGTCAAAGGCGGCGCTGAGGTCAAGTAGGATGAGGATGTTGAGGTTGCCAGCGTCGGAGGAGAGGAGAATGTCGTTTGTGATTTTGAGAAGCGCAGTTTCAGTACAGTGGTTGGAGCGGAATCCAGATTGGAAAGTTTCATACAGGTTATTGGTAGAGAGGTGGTATTTTAGTTGGGAAGCTACAGCACGTTCCAAAACTTTGGACAGAAAGGGTAGGTTGGAGATTGGTCTGAAGTTGTTTGGGGTGTCAGGGTTTAGACCAGGTTTTTTCAGAATGGGGGTGACAGCAGCGATTTTGAGGGATGGCGGGACGATGCCAGTGGACAGGGAGGAGTTTATTGTTGCAGTGATAAGTGGAGAGAGAGCAGGAAGGCAGGCCTTGACAAAGCTGGAGGGGATGGGGTCCAGAGAGCAGGTGGCAGTTTTTATTCCTGTGAAGAGGTCAGAGAGGTCGGTGGTGGAGATTGGGGAGAACTGAGGCAGGGGCTGACAGGATAAGGGGGGGCAGGTGGTTTGAGGGGGAGCAGGTGCGTTGGTGGTTAAGGTGCTGTAGATGTTGTCTATTTTGCTTTGGAAGAATGAAAGGAAAGTGGTGCATTTGTCAACTGTGAATGATTGGGAGATGGTGTCCAGGGGGCTGAGGAGTTTGTTTATTGTAGAGAAGAGTGTTTTGGGGTTTCCGGAGCCAGAGTGAATTATTTGAGAGTAGTAGGTGGAGTGGGCATGGGAGAGGGCATCTTTATAGTGCTGTATGTGGTCTTTGTAGGCTTGGGAGTGAATTGTGAGACCTGTTTTGTTGCGGAGTCTTTCAAGATGACGGGCATGAGTTTTCATCACGCGGAGTTCAGGGGTAAACCAGGGAGCAGAGTGGGTGAAGGAAACTGTTTTGGTTTTTATAGGTGCAAGCTGGTCGAGGCAGGAGGAGAGAGTGGGGTTGTAGTAGTCAGTGAGGTCAGAGGGGCTGTGGAGGTCAACGAAGGGAGAGGCGGACATTATTTCAGAGAGGGAGGATGAGAGCGAGGTAGGTGAAACAGAGTTCAGCTTGCGGAAGTTTATTTTGCGTTTTTGCTTTGGAGCTGGGGTGGGAATGTTGACGGACATGGTGATGGCTAAGTGATCAGAGAGGGTGGGGTCGGAGCCAGAGAGGTGATGTAGATTTAGTCCAGTGGAGCAGACAAGGTCCAGAATGTGCCCACGGTTATGGGTGGGAAAATTTACGTGTTGAGTGAGGTTAAAGCAGTTGAGTATTTCAGTGAAGTCAGCTGTTATTGTGGAGTCAGTGGAGTCCATGTGGATGTTGAAATCACCGAGGAGGAGGATTGAGGGGGAGAGAGAACAGAACTGGGTCAGAAAGTCAGAGAAGTCAGAAAGGAATGATGGGTGTGGTTTGGGAGGGCGGTAGACAACTGCCATGACTAATTGTGTGTGGCCAGAGAGTTTGAAAGCCAGGTGTTCAAATGAAGGAGCAGATGAGATGGAGATGAGGTTGATCTTGAAGTCCTGTCGGTGAATTATGGCAATCCCACCACCTCGGCCTTCCGAGTGTGGTTTATTGATGTAGGAGTATCCGTTGGGTGTAGTGAGGTTGAGTGAGAGGTAATCCAGAGGTTGTTGCCAGGTTTCTGTCAGACAGAGGAAGTCCAGTTTATTTTCCAGGATGAAGTCATTTAGAATGAGGCTTTTATTGTTGAGGGACCGGATGTTGAGCAGAGTGAGCTTCATGTTGCTTTGTGTGGTGTGGATGGACACGGGTGATTTAGCCAGGGCTTGTCGACAGGGGGCGCGCTCGTGTGCGTTGTTGTGATGATGTAATGGACGAGTGGAAGTCCGATCAGCTGACCAGAGTGTAGGGATGGAGTGACCGGTCTGGGAGTAGGCAAACTTGTGACCGGAGCCTCTGTGGATGTATTTGGGTCGTCGTAGAAGTCCGTGGTTGATGATGGCAGAGATGCATGGCGGAGTGGAGTGGTTGTTGAGCTGGAGCAGCCTCGCAGCAAAGTACTTCAGTGCCATGCCAGGCAGTGCCATGCCAGGCAGGAGCGAAGG
Source organism: Rhinoraja longicauda (assembly GCF_053455715.1). Lineage (NCBI taxonomy): Eukaryota > Metazoa > Chordata > Chondrichthyes > Rajiformes > Arhynchobatidae > Rhinoraja > Rhinoraja longicauda. The sequence goes on along the minus strand of NC_135970.1, from coordinate 38,050,505 downwards.
AGCATAGAGCCTAGAGAGATCAAAAGGTCACAGCAGGCACAACAGGCTGATCCAGAGCAAGGCCTATGAGGATCGAGGAAGCTGAGCAGCCTGAGGGTTAATACTGAGCTGAGGATGTGCAGGCAGAGGAGGTAGCCAGGCAGCTGTTAGCGTTAGCGTTAGCGATTTGATGACGTCAGCGCTAGCTGTCCAGGTAACCCACAGGGGAGCAGTCCAAGCCAGCAGAGACAGGAGCACAGACAGGAGTGAGAGATCCAAGGGTGCGGAGTCCAAGGGTGCGGAGTCCAAGGGTGCGGAGTCCAAGGGTGCGGAGTCCAAGGGTGCGGAGTCCAAGGGTGCGGAGTCCAAGGGTGCGGAGTCCAAGGGTGCGGAGTCCAAGGGTGCGGAGTCCAAGGGTGCGGAGTCCAAGGGTGCGGAGGCAGCAGCAGTGGAAGAGCTGGGCAGATGATACCAGGTCAAGCAGAAGGATTAGTTTAAGTAGAGGGATTTTTTCAAATCTGAGAAATCTTTTTAAAAACAGCAAAATTAATCCAAAAATAGAAGTGGTGAGAAGCGGCGAACAAACAACGCCAGCGTCCTCTCACGTCACTTCCGGTAACTGGCCTCCACTGCCTCCACTGCCATCTGAGGCAGAGAATTCCACAGATTCACCACTCTCTGACTGAAAAAGTTCTTCCTCATCTCCGTTCTAAATGGCCTACCCCTTATTCTTAAACTGTGGCCCCTTGTTCTGGACTCCCCCAACATTGGGAACATGTTTCCTGCCTCTAACGTGTCCAATCCCCTAATTATCTTATATGTTTCAATAAGATCCCCCATCATCCTTCTAAATTCCAGTGTATACAAGCCCAATCGCTCCAGCCTTTCAACATACGACAGTCCCGCCATTCCGGGAATTAACCTAGTGAACCTACGCTGTACGCCCTCCATAGCAAGAATATCCTTCCTCAAATTTGGAGACCAAAACTGCACACAGTACTCCAGGTGCGGTCTCACCAGGGCCCGGTACAACTGTAGAAGGACCTCTTTGCTCCTATACTCAACTCCTCTTGTTATGTAGGCCAACATTCCATTGGCTTTCTTCACTGCCTGCTGTACCTGCATGCTTCCTTTCATTGACTGATGCACTAGGACACCCAGATCTCGTTGAACTCCCCCTCCTCCCCCTAATCACGGCTGATCATCCAGAATCAGTACCCCGTTCCTGCTTTCTCCCCATATCCCTTGATTCCGTTAGCCCCAAGAGCTGTACACAACTCTCTCTTGAATACATTCAGTGAATTGGCCTCCACTGCCTTCTGTGGCAGAGAATTCCACAGATTCACAACTCTCTGGGTGAAAAAAGTTTTTTCCTCATCTTCAAGGTTTCTCCTCATCTCAGTCCCAAATGGCCTACCCCTTATTCTTAAACCGTGACTGCTGGTTCTGGACTCCTCCAACATCGGGAACATTTTTCCTGCATCTAGCCTGTCCAATTCCTTGGGATTTCTATACATCGGTGCAGCAACTCCCTGGTCAACTTGTCCCTTCCCACCCAAACCATCCCCTCCCCAGGTACTTTCTCCTGCAACCGCAGGAGATGCAACACCTGTCCCTTTACCTCCCCCCTCGACTCCATCCAAGGACCCCAACAGTCTTTTCAGGTGAGGCAGAGGTTCACCTGCACCTCCTCCAACCTCATCTACTGTATCGCTGTTCCAGGTGTTAACTCCTGTACATCGGCGAGACCAAGCGCAGGCTCGGCAATCGTTTCGCTGAACACCACTGCTCAGTCCGCCTTAACATATCTGATCTCCCGGTTGCTCAGCACTTTAACTCCCCCTCCCATTCCCAATCTGACCTTTCCGGCCTGGGCCTCCTCCATTGTCAGAGTGAGGCCCAGCGCAAATTGGAGGAACAGCACCTCATATTGGGTAGCTTACACCCCAGTGGTATGAACATTGATTTCTCTAACTCCAAATAGCCCTTGCTTTCCCCCTCTCTCCATCCCCTCCCCCTTCCCAGTTCTCCCACTAGTCTTACTGTCTCCGACTACATTCTATCTCTGTCCCGCCCACTCCCCTGACATCAGTCTGAAGAAGGGTCTCGACCCGAAACGTCACCCATTCCTTCTCTCCCGAGATGCTGCCTGGCCCGCTGAGTTTCTCCAGCATTTTCTGCCAACCTTCCTTTTAAATCAGCATCTGCAGTTCTTTCCTACACCTTAAGAATTTTATATGTTTCTATAAGATCCCCTCTCATCCTTCTAAATTCCAGTGAATACAAGCCCAGTCGACCCAGTCTTTTATCATATGTCAGTCCCGCCAACCCGGGAATTAACCTGGTGAACCTACACTGCACTCCCTCAATTGCAAGAATGTCCTCCCTCAAAGTAGGAGAACAAAACTGCACACATTACTCCAGGTCAAGTCAAGTTTATTTATCACATACATATACAAGATGTGCAGTGAAATGAAAGTGGCAACGCCTGCGGATTGTGCTAAAACTACAAAACAGAATAGAAAAAAAAAATGTTAACACAAAAAATAAATTAATACAGTAAATTAAATTAGTCCCTGGTGATATGAGAGTTAAGAGTCCTGATGGCCTGTGGGAAGAAACTCCGTCTCATCCTCTCTGTTTTCACAGCGTGACAGCAAAGGCGTTTGCCTGACCGTAGCAGCTGGAACAGTCCGTTGCTGGGGTGGTAGGGGTCCCCCATAATGTTGCTGGCTCAGGATCTGCACCTCCTGATGTGGTCTCACCAGGGCATTTGGACAGATATATGGATAGCAAGGCTTAAGAGGGGAATGGGACAAATGCAGGCAAATGGGACTAGTCCAGAGTGCCAAGTTGGTTGGCATGGCTAAGGTGCGCCAAGCCAAAGAGCCTGTTTCTTTGCTGTTGACCTCTACGACATCAGAAAAAGATGTATGATGTATGTTCGTTATGGGCGGCATGGTGGCGGAGCACCAAATGCTCCACCAAGAGCTGCTGCCTTACAGCGCCAGAGACCCGGGTTCGATCCTGGCTATGGGCACAGCCTGTTTCCACGCAGTATCTCTAAACTAAAATAAACTAGTCCACTGTATTTGTGAAGAAGAGCATGTCCACATTTTCTTTGGAATATAGTACGCTCCATGAGTTTATGCCAGCTCCCAGAACAATCCCATCTCTTCCTGCTAATTTTGCCTGCAACCTATTCTCTCCAGGCTCTCATTAATTTTAACTACCCGCAGACTCCAGAGGCAATGTATAGCGGGCAGTTAACTAGTGGGCATGTCTGGGGAGTGGGAGGAACCCGGAGCATTCGTAGTAAGGAGGCCCATGGAGTTACAAAGGAGAATGTGCACCCTATCAGCCTGTGTCTGGAGCCAGGCTTCGACCAAGGTCACTGGACTTGAGGTAGTGGCTCTACCAGCAAGAATAACCAGTAATATTCCCTCAAGCCACAAACCTGAGGACAATTATTAAATTGGCACTCTCTCTTCTTGGTTAAAGAAGGCACATGGAACTGCAGATGCTAGCTTACAACAGAAGACAGCAAGTACTGGAGTAACTCAGCGGATCAGGCAGCATCTCTGGAGAACATGGATCGATGATGTTTTGGGTCGGGACCCATCAGCCATGATCACATTGAATGGCAGTGCTGGCTCGAAGAGCCGAATGGCCTACCCCTGCACCTATTCTCTATTGTCTATTGTCTATTAGGGTCACGTGGCGGCGCCTAACGGCAGCGGCTGACTAGCAGTCTGTCCGTCTTTTTTTTCCCTTTTTTTGTTGTGTGTCGGTGTTGGGATGGTTTTTATATATTTTTTTGGTTGTGTATGTGTGGGTGGGTGGGTGGGTGTGGGTGTGGGGGGGGGAACTTTTCTCTTCCTCACGGCGCGGGGTGCGGCTCGGCTGCGGGGCCTAACATCGCCCGCTGCGGCTCGGCCACTGGACTTTACATCACCCGGTGCGGCTTGGCCGCTGGACTTTACATCACCCGGTGCGGCTTGGCCGCTGGACTTTACATCACCCGGTGCGGCTTGGCCGCTGGACTTTACATCACCCGGTGCGGCTTGGCCGCTGGACTTTACATCACCCGGTGTGGCTTGGCCGCTGGACTTTACATCCCGGTGCGGCTTGGCCGCTGGACTTTACATCCCGGTGCGGCTTGGCCGCTGGACTTAACAGTGCCCGGTGCAGCTCGGCTGCGGGGCTTAACAGTGCCCGGTGCAGCTCGGCTGCGGGGCTTTTCATCGCTGGTGCGGCTCGGCTGCGGGACTTGACATCGCCCGGTGCGGCTCGACCACGGGACTTAGCTGCGCAAGGCTTGGTCGCGGGCCTTTCATCGCCCGGTTCGGCCGCGAGACGTTTCAGCGCCCGGTGCGGGGACTGTGCGGGTCGGTCGGGGACGAGCTGTCTGTCCGTGGGCGTGGGGAAGAGAGTGGAAGCTTTGTTGCCTCCATCACAGTGAGGGGGTGTTTGGAGTCACTGTGATGGACGTTTGTGTTGGGGCTATGTGTCTTGTGTTCTTTTTTCTATGACTGCTATGTAGTTTCGTTCGGTACTTCGGTACCGAATGACAAATAAAGCTCTGTTATACTGTTATACTGTTATACTATTGTCTATTTACCCTGCTTCAGACTGTCATCTAACTAGATGGGGCGGCACGGTGGCGCAGCGGTAGAGTTGCTGCCTTACAGCGAATGCAGCGCCGGAGACTCAGGTTCGATCCTGACTACGGGCGCCGTCTGTACGGAGTTTGTACGTTCTCCCCGTGACCTGCGTGGGTTTTCTCCGAGATCTTCGGTTTCGTCCCACACTCCAAAGACGTACAGGTTTGTAGGTTAATTGGCTGGGCAAATGTAAAAAATTGTCCCTAGCGGGTGTAGGATAGTGTTAATGTGCGGGGATCGCTGGGCGGCGCGGACTCGGTGGGCCGAAGGGCCTGTTTCTGCACTGTATCTCTAAATCTAAAAATCTAAAATCTAAAATCAAGATAGTTCAGCCTTGATTGAATTGGTGGAGTAGACTCAGTGGGCTGAATGGCCTAATTCTGCTCCTACAACTTATGAACATGAACTTATGAAGGAGTCCCGACCGAAATATCACCTATCCATGTTCTTCAGAGAAGCTGCCTGACCCGCTGAGTTACTCCAGCACTTTGTGCCTTTCTTTTGCTGTTTATAGAAACATGCTCTTTGCAAATGTTCTGCTACATTCAAGATTCAAGAGATTCAAGATAGCTTTATTGTCATCCAAATTGGACGAAATTCAGTCACCCACAGTCAACAACAAAAGCATCAAAATAGGCATTAAAATTACACAACCCCCAAAACACACAAAAGAAACATCCATCAAGAAAACATCCATCACAGTGAGTCTCCTCTAGTCCTCTCCTCACTGTGATGGAAGGCCACAATGTCTTTTCCCTTCTCCTGCTGTCCTCTCCCGCGGTCAGGTTGTTGTGGTTGCAGGCCGCGCCGGACGGTCCGCAGCGGGCCGAGCCTAAGGCGAGTCGCAGCCGCTCCCGCAGCCTCCGAAGACGGCCGGCTCCGCCGATGATAAGTCCGATCCGGGGCGGGCGAACACGCTGCTGCTGCCGCTGTTGCTGCACGTCGGGGCGGTCATAGCTCCCGACATTGAAGCCCCCGCCCAGCAGAGAAATATCCCGCGGCCTATCATAGGCCGCACCGGACGGTGAAATGTCCGCGACCCAAGCCCCGCGATCCGGGGCGGGCGAACACGCTGCCGCTGCCGGAGCTCCCGATGTCGGCATCCACGAGGCCCGAGCCTAAGGCGAGTCGCAGCTGCTCCCGCAGCCTCCGAAGACGGCCAGCTCCGCTGATGGTAAGTCCGGTCCGCGGGCTCTGCGAACCGGAGCCCTGGAGGCCGACAGCTCCAGGAGTTGGGCCGATGGTAGGCCGCAGCAGGAACGGAGACAACACCCAGAAAACAAAGGTCGGGTCTCCGTTCGGAAGGGACACCTATTTACAATTTTACAGTTCCCCACATACACACACAGTACACAAACACAAAAACACGACATCACAACTACAATTAAGACAAAAAAACAACAAAACACAAAGACAAATGGACCGCAGGTAAGCCGCAGCTGCTATGGCAGCGCCGCCATAATATAACATTAACTCCCACATGGAAAAATACTTCATTGGCCAAAAGGTGCCTTCAGTCCGACTTAAATACAAGCCATTTTTATCGTTATTTTTAGGTCTTGGTTTACATGAAATTGCCATTAGATTTTACCTGCCACACTGTTTCACGAACAGAGTTAATCCAGTCACAGAGCTGGGTGCACCTTTTTTTCAGAAATAAAGACTGGTTTAGGTTAGTTTAGAGATACAGCGCGGAAACAGGCCCTTCGGCCCACTGAGTTTGCGCCGACCAGCGATCCCTGCACACTAAAGGCCCTGTCCCAGTTTGCGTTTTTTAAGGCGACTGCCGGCGACTGTCATAGTTGTAGCAGATCACCCAAAAAATGGTGACTGGACCCCCCCCCCTACGACAATGTCTACGACAAGCTACAACAACTTACCACCTAGTCGACATCCAGCTACGGCAAGCTACCGACAACCGGCGACCCAATCGTCGCGAGTAGAACGTCCACCTATGACCGCACCTACGACAACCTAGGACCACACAGGCGGCAACCTACGACAACCGAAGTCAACCTACGTCCACCCGCGACAAGCTACGACAAGCCATCACCCTGAAGACTGAAGACAACTGAAGCCAATTCACGTTTCACCCACTTTCCCTATAAAAGGGGGTGTATGGTCGGGTTTCCAATCATTCTGCATCGTGACTATTTGAAAGTGATGCCATGAGAAACTACTCTGAAATACAATAACTTCATGCATCAATTTTCCGTCAGAATGTCAAGAATTTCCTTTATTGATATACAAACAATTTTTTTTTAAAGGTTGATAAGAACATACAACACAGTGCATACAAAAATATTGTAATAAACTTCAATAAACTTCAAACTTCAAACTTCAATCCAGCGACGACCAGAAAAACGCTACGACTCTTCGGAGACTGCTCACGACCATTCCCACGACACCCCGGCGACAGCCTAGTCACCTGTAGTCACCTAAACAATCGCCGAACTGGGACAGGGCCTTAACACTACCCTACGCACACTAGGGACAATTTACGTTCATACCAAGACAATTAACCTACAAACCTGTACGTCTTTGGAGTGCAGATGGAAACCGAAGATCTCGGAAAAAACCCACGCAAGTCACGGGGAGAACATACAAACTCCGTACAGACACGGACAACGCCCGTAGTCGGGCTCGAAGCCGGATCTCTGGCGCTGTGAGGCAGCAACTCGACCGCTGTGCCACCGCGATGCCCGATGTTGGAGTTCAAGCAATGTTATAGTCATTTAAGACAACAAGTAGGAGATTTGTTGAAAGTCTTGCCTGAATTGTGTCAACACTCTTCTAAAATGGAAGGCTAAAATATATCCTCGAATCTTTTGAGTGTTTCTCGAACTAACAGTGGTGCAGCTGGTAGAGCTGCTGCACCACAGCGACCCAGAGACCAGAGACCCAGAGACCTCTGGTGCTGTCATTAGACAATAGACAATAGACAATAGGTGCAGGATGAGGCCATTCGGCCTTTCGAGCCAGCACCACCATTCAATGTGGTCATGGCTGATCGTTCTCAATCAGTACCCCGTTCCTGCCTTCTCCCCATACCCCCTGACTCCGCTATCATTAAGAGCTCTATCTAGCTCTCTCTTGAAAGCATTCAGAGAATTGGCCCCCACTGCCTTCTGAGGCAGAGAATTCCACAGATTTACAACTCTCTGACTGAATTTTTTTTCCTCATCTCAGTTCTAAATGGCCTACCCCTTATTCTTAAACTGTGGCCCCTGGTTCTGGACTCCCCCAACATTGGGAACATGTTTCCTGCCTCTAACGTGTCCAACCCCTTAATAATTTTATATGTTTCGATAAGATCCCCTCTCATCTTAAATTCCAGCGTATACAAGCCTAGCCGCTCCAGTCTTTCAACATATGACAGTCCCGCCATTCCGGGAATTAACCTAGTAAACCTACTGTGTGGAGTTTACACGCTCTCCCTATGACTGTGAGGTCTCCAGTTTCCTCCCACAGACGGGTTTGTTGGATAATTTGTCAATTCCCCCTGTAGTTTAGGGAGTGGTTGCAAAAGTGGGAGAACATAGAACTAGAGTGAAGGGGTGACCGTGATTGGCGATTTATCATTGTTGATCTGCTGCAAATTTGGCTTGCCTCTCCGCTCCAGTGAGGAGGATGGTATGAACACGCACATGGACACCGAGAGAACTTCAAGCCCAGACCTAAAGAAGTGCAGCAAGGGTGCTTTGAGATTAGGTAGAAGGGAGAAGGGATTAAATGAAGAAAGGCAGCTGAGAGACAAAATGAACAAGTTTTACCAAGGTCTGCTATTTATAACAGGACTTCAAAATTGTATCTTAATATCTCCTTTATATCTCCTACCTGGAAAAGGGCTGATTGGAGCACTGTGGCAGAAAGAAAGCAACGCTTTAATTCCATAGAGTTGGTCAATGGACAAGAAGATGAAAGGAACTGCAGATGCTGATTTGCAACAAAAAGGAAGACACTAAATGCTGGAGTTACTCAGGCAGCATCTCTGGAGAACATGAATGGGTGACGTTTCAGGTCGAGACAATTCTTCAGAGAGGGAATGTCCTAAAATCATGAAAAGTGCTGAAGAAACACAAGCACTTTCTTTTAGAACAGATAGAAGGAGATTTTTATAAAATGGACAGGAGAGAACTGGAAAGGAGGAACAAAGTTCCTTCAGGCTTTACGGATACAGCATGGAGGTAGGCCCTTCGGCCCACCGAGTCCGCGCCGACCACTGATCACCCCGTACATGATCCTACACGCTGAGGACAATGTGCACATTTTCCACAAGACAGTTCACCTATAAACCTGGGGTCGGGAGGAGTGTGGGCGGAAACCGGAGCACCCGGAGAAAACCCACGTGGTCACGGGCAGAAGGTGCAAACTCTGCACAGACTCCGGGGCGCTGTCTGCGCGGAGTTTGTACATTCTCTCCGTGACCTACGTGGGTGCTCCGGTTTCCTCCCACACTCCAAAGACGTACAGGTTTGCGGGTTAATTGGCTTGGTATAATTGTAAATTGTCCCCAGTGTGTGTAGGATAGCGTTAGTGCGTGGGGATCGCTGGTCGGCTCGGACCTGGTGGGGTCGAAGGGCCTGTTTCCACGCTGTGTCTCTGAACTAAACTAAACTAAACCGAACATTTCCAGAAATTTCTGATGACAGGGGGGATCTTATTGAAACATATAAAATTCTTAAGGGGTTGGAGAGGCTAGATGCGGGAAGATTGTTCCCGATGTTTGGATAATCAAGGCCTGATTAGAAACAGTCAACATGGATTTGTGCCTGGAAGGTCATGTTTGACTAATCTTCTTGAATTTTTTGAAGAGGTTACCCGGGAAATTGATAAGGGCAAGGCTGTGGATGTTGTCTATATGGACTTCAGTAAGGCATTTGACAAGGTTCCACATGGAAGGTTGATTAAGAAGGTTAAATCGTTGGGTATTAATAGTGAGGTTGCAAGATGGATTCAACAATGGCTGAATGGGAGATACCAGAGGGTAACGGTTGACAATTGTATGTCAGGTTGGAGGCCAGTGTCTAGTGGAGTGCCCCAAGGATCTGTGTTGGGTCCACTGTTGTTTGTCATTTACATTAATGATCTGGATGATGGTGTGGCAAATTGGATTAGTAAATATGCAGATGATACTAAGATAGGTGGAGTAGTTGATAGTGAGGTAGATTTTCAAAGTCTACAGAGAGACTTGGGCCTTTTGGAAGGGTGGGCTGAAAGATGGCAGATGGAGTTTAATGCTGATAAGTGTGAGGTGCTGCATTTTGGTAGGACAAATCAAAATAGGACGTACAGGGTAAATGGTAGGGAATTGAGGAATGCAGTGGAACAGAGGGATCTGGGAATAACTGTGCATTGTTCCCTGAAGGTGGAATCTCATGTGGATAGGGTGGTGAAGAAGGCGTTTGGTATGCTTGCCTTTATAAATCAGAGCATCGAGTATAGAAGTTGGGATGTAATGTTGAAATTGTACAGGGCATTGGTGAGGCCGAATCTGGAGTATGGTGTGCAGTTCTGGTCGCCAAATTATAGGAAGGATGTCGACAAAATGGAGAGGGTACAGAGGAGATTTACTAGAATGTTGCCTGGGTTTCAGCACTTAGGCTACAGAGAGAGGTTGAACAGGTTGGGTCTTTATTCTTTGGAGCGTAGAAGGTTGAGGGGGGACTTGATAGAGGTTTTTAAAATTTTGAGAGGGACGGACAGAGTTGACGTGGGTAGGCTTTTCCCTTTGAGAGTGGGGAAGATTCCAACAAGGGGACATAGCTTCAGAATTGAGGGACAAAGGTTTAGGGGTAACATGAGGGGGAACTTCTTTACTCAGAGGGTTGTGGCTGTATGGAATGGGCTTCCGGTGGAAGTGGTGGAGGCTGGCTCGATTTTATTATTTAAGAGTAAATTGGATAGGTATATGGATAGGAGGGGATTGGAGGGTTATGGTCTGAGTGCAGGTAGATGAGACTAGGTCAGGGAGAATGGTCGGCGTGGACTGGTAGGGCTGGACAGGCCTGTTTCCGTGCTGTAGTTGTTATATGTTATATGTTATATGATGTTGGGGAAGTCCAGAACAAGGGGTCACAGCTTAAGGATAAGGAGGAAGTCTTTTAGGACCGAGATGAGAAAACATTTCTTCACACAGAGAGTGGTGAGTCTGTGGAATTCTTTGCCACAGAAGGTAGTTGAGGCCAGTTCATTGGCTATATTTAAGATGGAGTTAGATGTGGCCCTTGTGGCTAAAGGGATCAGGGGGTATGGAGAGAAGGCAGGTACAGGTTACTGAGCTGGATGATCAGCCATGATCATATTGAATGGCGGTGCAGGCTCGAAGGGCTGAATGGCCTACTCCTGCACCTATTTTCTATGTTTCCATGTTTCTAAAGTCCTGTGGATGCAATGAAACAATTGGATTAGTAGAAAAATGTCATCGTTCAATGTATGAATTAGTTTTGGTGTTTTAATGTTTGGGGAAAGCACTGAGATTCTTAATCGACAATTAGCTTCGTCATGGTGGTACGAGAGGTGAGGTTGGGTCAATGTCAGGTTGACAAAATAATCAAGGATGTTATCTGCAGTTGGGAACAAAACTTTGTTAAAATCAGGAGTTGTCTAAGGCTAAGTTGTACAAGGCATTGGTGAGACCACACCTGGAGTATTGTGTACAGTTTGGGTCTCCTAATCTGAGGAAAGAAATTCTTACCATAGAGGGAGTACAGAGAAGGTTCACCAGATTGATTCCTGGGATGGCAGGAGTTTCATATGAAGAAAGACTGGATAGACTTGGCTTGTACTCGCTGGAATTTAGAAGATTGAGGGGGGATCTTATAGAAACTTACAAAATTCTTAAGGGCTTGGACAGGCTAGATGCAGGAAGATTGTTCCCGATGTTGGGGAAGTCCAGAACAAGGGGTCACAGTTTAAGGATAAGGGGAAAGTCTTTTAGGACCGAGATGAGAAAGTTTTTTTTCACACAGAGAGTGGTGAATCTGTGGAATTCTCTGCCACAGAAGGTAGTTGAGGCCAGTTCATTGGCTATATTTAAGAGGGAGTTAAATGTGGCCCTTGTGGCTAAAGGGATCAGGGGGTATGGAGAGAAGGCAGGTACGGGATACTGAGTTGGATGATCAGCCATGATCATATTGAATGGTGGTGCAGGCTCGAAGGGCCGAATGGCCTACTCCTGCACCTATTTTCTATGTTTCTATGTTAATCTGTGCAGTTATTTTTCAATGGTTGTACCAATTTAACACCTAATTGAATAAAGACAAGCTACACTTTGTGGTATCATGTACATGCTTTATCTTGGAACTGCTGAAACAACTCCCTGAGTTGATATTTTACACCGTCCTTTAGTTTAGTTTAGTTTAGAAATACAGCGTGGAAACAGGCCCCCCCGGCCCACCAAGTCCCTGCCGACCAGCAATCCCCGAACACACTAACACTATCCTACACACACTAGGGACAATTTACAATTATACCAAGTCTATTACCCACAAACCGTTACGTCTTTGGAGCGTGGGAGGAAACCGGAGTACCCGGAGAAAACCCACGCAGGTCATACGTACAAACTCCGTACGGAAAAGCATCCGTAGTCAGGATTGAACGTTGTAAGGCAGCAACTATACCGCTGAGCCACCGTACCGCCCTGGATATCCTTTCCTGTCCGCTCAATGCTTATCCCTAACCAATGTCGCACACATGATTACTTGTTCATTGTCATATCGCTGCTTGTGAGATCTTGCCGTGTGCGAGTTAACGACATGGTCGTTGTGTCGGAAGCTAAAATGAGCGAGAGTGAGTGTATCATTGGTGAGCCAACATCACTTGGCTGCACCACTGTCAACACCATCCACCACTTTGCTGATGTTAGTTTAGTTTAGTTTAGAGACGCAGCGTGGAAACTGGCCCTTCAGCCCACCAGGTCCGCGCCGACCAGCGATCCCCAAACATTAACACTATTCTGCACACACTAGGGACAATTTTACACAAACACCGAGCCAAATAACCGGCAAACCTGTAGGTCTCCGGAGAAAACCCACGCAGTCAGGGGGGAGAACGTACAAACTTCGTACAGACGGCTCCCGTAGTAGAGATTGAACCCAAAGCGCTGCAAGGCAGCAACTGTACCGACGCGCCGCCGTGCCGCCCAAAGTATTGGAAGTGATTGGAAGCAAACCAAGGAGGCAGTAATCGGCCAGTTTGGATTTGTTCCAGACGGGGGGATGGGGGGGGCAGAGTAACGCAGCGGTAGAGTTGCTGCCTCACAGCGGCAAGAAACCTTGGCTCGATCCTATGTGTATGGAACGAGCTGCCGGAGGAGGTAGTTGAGGCAGGGACTCTGGCAACCTTTAAGAAGCAATTAGACAGGTGCGTGGACAGGACAGGTTTAGAGGGATATGGGTCAAATGCAGGCAGGTGGGACTAATGTAGATGGGACATGTTGGTCGGTGTGGGTAAGCTGGGCCGAAGAGCCTGTTTCCACGCTGTACGACTCTTTGACTCTATTAGCACCTGTGATGATGCAGATCATCAGGAAAAGGGCAAACTGCGTCAGTGGCTCGGTCCGCCTGACTAAAGATGGTAACAGATGTTTGCACCTTCCAACGGTTGGACATTCTGATTGCCAGTGTATTTAATGACGCACCTTTCTAAGACGCTCCTGCTTATTTACTATAAACAAGTCCATTCCTGTTGCTGTTCTAATTGAATGTTGTTTTGTAATGGCAATGTTCTATAATTAACACAAGCTGCACTTGGATAAACATTCTGCTGTGCCAGACGATGCTGTGCTGTTATTCGAGTTAGCTGGAACCGTTATTCATGACTACTTACAATCAACAATATTTTCACTCAGTCCAGGAGTTGTAATGCTTTTGCATTTAAATCCATTCTGAATCAGGTTCCTGTCTTAGTTTTGATTCATATCAACTTGCTCTAAAGGTTAACTTTGTTGTTTGGTAGCCAGTTACAAGTGTCCAATTGAAAGATACAGCGCGGAAACAGGCCCTTCGGCCCACCGAGTCCGCGCCGACCAGCGATCCCCGCACATTAACACTACCCCACACACACTCAGGACAATTCACCAAGCCAATTAGCCTACAAACATGTAGGCTAATCTTTGGAGCGCGGGAGGAATACAGGAGAAACCATAGAAAACCCATACAGGTCACGGGGAGAAGGTACAAACTCTGTACAGACGGCACCCATAGTCAGGATCGAACCCGGGTCTCCAGCGCTTTAAGGCAGGAAATCTACCGTGCCACCACAAAGGCCACAAGGTCCAGCAGCCACCGTGTGGCAGTCAGTTTGAAGCCCATATAAAACCAAATTATAAGCAGAACAAAGTAACTGTCCTCTCTAAAATATGTTTGAAGATACACACAAATAGACTAAAATATATTCTTTCTTATGGTCCGCTTCAAAATATATGTTCCAGTCAAACTGCGGGCACAATACCTTTCCATATTATGGAATCACATGGGGAATATCAATAACATGGGGGAAATCTGGACATCTCGGATGTCTAAGGGTCTCAAACTGGGATTCTTTCATGCAACTGTAGAGACAACTAAATGTGAATAACTTTAAAAATATAACACCGAATTCAATGAAACTTCTTCCATTGGCACCAAAGGGACGACGGTGAGGAAGGTGGGCCTAAAACTGTCGTGCTATCATGTACCGTTTTGGCTGTAGTTCAGGAACAAACAAACAAACAAACAAACAAACGAGAGTTTTAGTATAATAGTTGACCATCTCTTGTCTGTCCCGCTGAGTTACTCCAGCGTGTCTATCTTCGGCATAAGCCAGTAACTGCAGCTCCTTCCTGCGCTATTCAGTTGATTCAACTGCAATAGAATCATCATTCACACCCTACCACCAGTCAGTCAGGAGATGGCCACCCTCGTGGCCACCGCACAGGAAGGGCGTGTCTGGTTGCTTCTCGCTGAGCACGGCTGTATGGCAACTCAGGTTTCACCGTACCTCGACTGGTACACGTGAAAATCGACTGACCTTGAAACCTTGACCCCTCTCTGAGCGGCTTCAGGGAACGGGCGCCGTGTCTGCACCCCTGGCTGCTGGCCCCGGCCGAGATAGCCCTGCATCTGTGCGCTGCACGGCCTCTGGCTGGAAGCCCAGCCATCTGCTCTCAGTTCCACATCCGCTGCTTGCAGATGGCAATGTGCCGCGCAGCTTGGGAAACGCTGGGAGAATGTGTTGCAAAGGAAGGAAGTGGTTGCTCACAGTGCCGCTCCCCTGGAGAGGAGCTTATTTCCTTTCTGCGGCCCAATCCTCGCTAATGTCCCGTCCCCCCGCCCCCCCCCCCCCAACTCAGGAGTGCGAAACCAAGGTAAAATAAAATGCACGCTCACCTGTGCCCTGCGCCTGACAATCGGACCGAGAGTCATGGAGTGAGACAGTGGAAACAGGCCCAACTTGCCCACATCGGCCAACATGTCCCAGAGCGGAGGTGCAGAACCTGGCGGACTGGTGCTCCGATAACAACCTGTCCCTAAATACCACCAAGACTAAGGAGCTAATCATCAACCTCCGTAGGTCACATAACGGGGAATACGCCCCAATCTTTATCAACGGGGACAGTGTGGAGAGAGTGTCCAGCTTCAAGTTTCTGGGCACTCACATTTTGGAGGACCTAACATGGTCCAATAACACTGCTGCGCTGGTCAAGAAGGCACAGCAACAACTGTTCTACCTAAGAACACTGAAAAAGTCTGGTCTACCCCAACAGCTGCTGATGACCTTCTACCGCTGCACCATAGAGAGCATCCTAACACATGGCATCCCTGTGTGGTACCTCAGCTGCACGGAGGCAGAAAGGAAAGCTCTTCAGCGGGTAGTCCATAGAGCTCAGAGGACCATCGGAACACAGCTACCAGCCTTGGAGGGCATCGACAACACACGATGCCTCAGAAAAGCCACCAGCATCCACAAAGACTCTTCACACCCCTGCAACAGTCTGTTCGAACTCCTTCCATCGGGCAGACGATACAAGGCCTTCTACGCCCGCACCTCCAGACTCAGGAACAGCTTCATCCCCAGGGCCATGGCTGCTATGAACCGGTCCTGCTGAGCCGGATGGTCACATCGCACAGTGAACCGGCACAGATCTACTTGCATTTTATTCTGTTTTAAAACTGTTACAATTTGTTTCGTTGGGTTGTTGCTGTTTAAATTAATTAAATTATTGCATCGTATGGGAGGCGCATTCCCAATCTCGTTGTACCCCTGTACAATGACAATAAAGATATATTGTATTGTATTGTACTGTACACTAGTCCCACCTGCCCGTGTTTTCAACCATATCCCTCCATACCTGTCCTGTCCATATACCTGTCTAACTGTTTCTTAAATGTTGGGGTAGTCCCAGCCTCAACTACCTCCTCTGGCAGCTCGTTCCATACACCCACCACCCCTTGTGTGAAAAAGTTACCCCTCAGATTCCTATTAAATCTTTCCCTCTTCACCTTAAACCTGTGTCCTCTGGTCCTCGACTCACCTACTCTGGCCAAGGGACTCTGTGCGTCTACCCGATCTATTCCTTATGGGTGATTAGTACAGGTGTCAGTGGTTAAAGGTTTCAAAGGTCTTTTATTGTCAATTAAGGTACAGTGATATTCGAATTACATGGGGAGAAGGCAGGAGAATGGGGTTAGGAGGGAATGATAGATCAGCCATGATTGAAAGGCTGATTAGACTGGATGGGCCGAATGGCCTAATTCTGCTCCTATCACTTATGAACTTTGGAACTTACCAATTAAGACTCTCAATCTCCCCCTTAAAAATATCCATTGTCTTGGGCCCAGATTCCACGGATTCATCACCCTCTGACTAAAGAGATTTCTTCTCATCTCCTTTCTAAAGGTACGTCCTTTTATTCTGAGGATATGGCCTCTAGTCCTAGACTCTCCCACTAGTGGAAATACCCTCTCCACATCCACTCTATCCAGGCCTTTCACTATTCGGTAAGTTTTGATGCGGTCTCCCTTCATCCTTCTGAACTCCAGCGAATAGAAGCTGAGTGCCATCAAACACTCAGAGGGTTGTAACCCTGTTGGGTCAAACCAGGGCAGAACATTCACAGTGCACGGCAGGGCCCTTGAGAGTATTGTAGACCAGGGGGACCTAGGAATTCAGTTACTTTGTTCCCTGAAAGTCACAGGTAGAAACAATGGTCAAGAAGGCTTTCATTACATTGGTCTTCATCAGCCATGGTCCAGTATAGAAGTCGGGAAGTTATGTTACAGTTGTACAAGACATGGAAAGACTAGGCTTGTATTCACTGGAGTTTAGAAGGATGAGAGGGGATCTTATAGAGACGTATAAAATCATAAAAGGACTAGACAAGCTAGATGCAGGAAAAATGTTCCCAATGTTGGGGGAGTCCAGAACCAGGGTACACAGTCTAAGAATAAAGGGGAGGCCATTTAAAACTGAGGTGAGAAAAAAACTTTTCCACCCAGAGAGTTGTGAATTTGTGGAATTCTCTACCACAGAGGGCAGTGGAGGCCAATTCACTGGATGAATTTCAAAGAGTTAGATAGAGCTCTCGGGGCTAGTGGAATCAAGGGGCATGGGGAGAAAGGTTACTTTCTCCCCATCTAGATCAGCCATGATCACAATGAATGGCGGTGCTGGCTCGAATGGCCAAATGGCCTCCTCCTGCACCTATTTTCTATGTTTCTATGACATACAAAGACGTACAGGTATGTAGGTTAATTGGCTGGGTAAATGTAAAAATTGTCCCTAGTGGGTGTAGGATAGTGTTAATGTACGGGGATCGCTGGGCGGCACGGACTTGGTGGGCCGAAAAGGCCTGTTTCCGGCTGTATATATATGATATGATGATATGACATTGGTGATGCTGCACTCGATGGGCTAGAACCTCTTTCCTTGAAATGCAGGAGACTGAGGGGTGCTCTTATAGATGTGAGTAAAATCATGAGGGGAATAGATAGGATGAATGCATGGAGTTTTTGACCAAGAGTAGGGGAATCAAGAACCAGAGGACATCGGTTTAAGGTGAGAGGAGAAAGATTTAATAGGAACCTGAGCGGCAACTTTCTCACACGGAGGTGATGGATATAATGAACTGCCAGAGGAGGTAGTTGAGGCAGGTAGTATAACAACATTCAACAGCCATTTGGACGGGTACATGGATAGGAAAGGTTACGAGGGATATGGGGCAAATGCAGCCAAATGGGACTAGGTTATATGGATTGGAATGGACGAGATCGGGCTGAAGAACCTATTTCCATGCGAGATGACTCTCTATGACTCTGACTCCATGATTCTAATTCCTAAAAGGGCACAGTTAACCATCGCCTCCAATGTTATCGCTTCCTAAACAGAATCACCTTAATGACAAGGATCTTCCTTGACTAACTTTCTTCTACCTCCCGCATGTATTCACACATTGCAAGTTCGCTTATAACAGAGGTGAAGCTATATTTGGTAGCTATTGTGTTAATTGGACCCGAACTGAAATCTGACGTTCCACGTTTGGATTTGTACTCTATGTTGATATAATGA
The DNA here is from genome assembly GCF_053455715.1 of Rhinoraja longicauda. NCBI lineage: Eukaryota > Metazoa > Chordata > Chondrichthyes > Rajiformes > Arhynchobatidae > Rhinoraja > Rhinoraja longicauda. Next base: position 38,032,314 of record NC_135970.1, on the reverse strand, counting down.
GTCACTTTGGAGGCTGTGTGCTTTTGTTGAGGGAAATTTAATCTTCATTTTACTGCCAAAATAAAATTAATCATCGCATTGCTTTGGAAAGCAAATGTCTGAAGAAAATAATAGAAAACACCTGGATTCATTGCCTTTTTTAACACATTCAGATAAGTTTAATGTCACGTGTACCGAGGTACAGCTTTTGTTGTGTACTAATCAGTCAGCAGAAAGACAATACATGATTATAATGGAGCCATCCACAGTGTACAGATACATGATAAAGGGAATAATGTTCAGTGCAGGATAAATTCCAGTCTACATTTTAAGAATTTATATTCATTCTTAGGTTTTGAGCTTTCGCAACACGCCAAGCTTAGCAGTCTACCAATGACAGACACAACGTGCTGGAGTAACTCAGCGGGTCAGACAGCATCTTAGTTTAGTGGACGAGGCTGTGGACGAGGCATTTGAAAGGAAAAGGCTGAGATATTCCAACCTTGCAGTAGAGGCAAAGGAGCGAGGTTGGAGTGTAAGAGTGTGTCCAGTGGAGGTTGGGTGCAGGGGCTTTGTAGCCAGTTCCACTGCAAGGCTCCTGAGGGAAGTTGGAGTCAGAGGGCAGGCCCAAAGGAGGGCAATCAAAGAACTTGCAAATGCCGCCGAACGGAGCAGTCACTGGCTGTGGCTGAAAAGAAGAGATACTGTCTGGGCTGCCACGTGACCATCTAGAGGCTAACCACAAGACACACACCCAGGGCTGATCACCCTGTGGTGGGCCTGCCTCGACTGAGGGTGTCTTGTGATGAAAGGCCGAAACACCCAGTGGCGTTGAGGTACACAACTGAAGATGTGTCTGAATGGTAGCAACATCACCTAGTGGTCACCCCGAAGAACAACACCAGTCAATTGTAGTGCAAACCTTAGGGATTGTAACATCTAGTCCTACTAATCAATCTGAAGTTTAGTTTAGTTTAGTTTACTTTAGTTTAGTTTAGTTTAGAGATACAATGTGGAAACCGGCCCTTCGGCCCACCGAGTCCGCGCCGACCAGCGATCCATGCACATTTACACTATCCTATGCACACTAGGGACAATTTACATTTATACCAAGCCAATTAACCGACAAACCTGTGCGTCTTTGGAGTGTGGGAGGAAAACGAAGAACTCAGAGAAAACCCACGCAGGTCACGGGGAGAACGTGCAAACTCCGTACAGACAAGCACAAGTTCGTAGTCAGGATCGATCCTTGGTCTCTGGCAGCAACTCTACCGCTGCGCCACCATCCCCCCATCTCTGAAGAAAAAGAATGGGTGACGTTTCGACTGAACAAGGCGTCCTGAACTGAAGCATCAGCAGTCTGAAGAGGGGTCCTGAACCAGAATGTAACCAGTCCCGATGGCAGGAGTGGAATGAGAGTGTGGTCAGTGTGGTCTGGATCCTAGATGATGCTGGCTGCATTTGTGAGGCAGCACCTTCTACAGATCCCGTTGATAGTGGCAACAGAGGGTTGCACAAGACTATTGAGTCTGTTTCCACGTCTCCATGCTTCCTACAATGCAATATGGTTCAGGTTTTCACCAATGTTTGCGCAAAGAAACACAATGTCAACCCTGGTATTTTGCGATCTGTGCCACTTGGTACTCAATTATTTTCCACCAGAAAGCAGATTGAATTATGTAATGAAGTCTGAGGAGGGGTAAACTTTTCACATTAAGGATGGGGAGTGCCTGGAACGCTGTGTCAGGAGTGGTGGTGAAGGCTGCAACTATAGTAGCATTTAAGAGTCTATTGGATCTGCAGTGAATGGAAGGATATGGATCAAGAGTGGGCAGATCAGAGTTGGTGTTGACATTATATTCGAAGGACCAGTTCCTGTGCCGTACTCTTCTATGTTCTAAGGGCCACGACCTATCCATTCCTTCTGCAGATACTGTCTGACCCAGTAGTCACTCCAGTACTTTGGCACAAGATTCCAGCATTGCAATTCCTTGTGTCAGGAAGTTAATCATTGCCACGGAGGTGCTGTATAGGACAAATCACAGGATATTTTTAAGGTAGAGATAGACAAATTCTTAATTAGAACGGGTGTCAAGGGTTGTGGGGAGAAGGCAGGAAAATAGGATTTGGAGGCAGAGATCAGCCGTGATTGAATGGCGGAGTGGACTCGATGGGCCGAATGGCCTAATTCTACTCCTATAACTTGTGAACTTGTGAACAACAGTGTCTCCAGCCAATCCATTTAGGAGGTGCAACATAACCTGAATAGAACACCACATGATCAATTAGTGAAAAGCACCCATAACATTATTAAGCAATGCCACCAATAATTTAGGCTTAGTTTTAGTTTAATTAGACAATAGACAATAGGTGGAGTAGGCTATTTGGCCGTTTGAGCCAGCACCACCATTCAATGTGATCATGGCTGATCATTCTCAATCAGTACCCCGTTCCTGCCTTCTCCTCATACCCCCTGACTCCGCCATCCTTAAGAGCTCTATTTAGCTCTCTCTTGAATGCATTCAGAGAATTGGCCTCCACTGCCTTCTGAGGCAGAGAATTCCACAGATTTACAACTCTCTGACTGAAAAAGTTTTTCCTCATCTCCGTATTAAATGGCCTACCCCTAATTCTTAAACTGTGGCCCCTGGTCTGGACTCCCCCAACATTGGGAACATGTTTCCTGCCTCTAACGTGTCCAACCCCTTAATAATCTTACATGTTTCGATAAGAAATTTTGAGAAACAGCATGGAAACAGGTCCTTCGGCCCGCCACATCCACACCAAGCAATGATCACCCGGAAACTAATTCTATCCTACACACCAGGGACAATTTATAATTCACAGAAGCCAATTAACCTACAAATTCAGGAACGACTAAACATTTTTTTAAATGTATGAAATAAATGACAAAAACAAGTAAACGCTGCTAATTAAATAAATTAATACCAGAATTGTGAAATATTAGTAGCCTTTCGGTTGTGTCATTAAAAGCAGCAATTAATCCACTATCAATAGGTCAGGAATGGAGGGATGTGGATTATATGCAAGAACATAAGAGTTAACAAAATATAATAACAAGGAATTGCAGATGCTGGTTAATACCAAAGATATGTAACTCAGCATTTTGTGTCTACTTTTTACATAATAGTCAGCCATCTTAATAACCTCCATTTACTGGTGGCATCGCAGTAGAGTTGCTGCCTCACAGGGCCAGAGACCCGGGTTCGATCCTGACTGCGGGTGCTTGTTTGTACGGAGTTCGTACGTTCTCCCCATACTTTGCGTGGGTTTTCTCTAGGATCTCCAGTTTCCTCCCACACTCCAAAGACACTCCAAAGACATTCAGGTATAATTGTAAAACTGTCCCTATTGTGTGTAGGATGGTGTTAGAATGCCCGAGAGTCGACTGCCAAAACAGCTTCTGTATGGAGAACTGTGTCAGGGCAAGCGCTCAGTAGGAGGACAGAAGAAACGGTTTAAGGACTGCCTCAAAGTGTCCCTCAAAGACTTGGACATCAACCTCAGCACTTGGGAGTCTCTTGCTCTGGACCGTCCAACCTGGCCTAGCAAGCTCACCACAGGAGCCCGTGCAGCAGAGAACAGACGCACTGCAGAGGCCCAGAGGAAACGCACCGCGCGCAAGGCCCGGGCTACCTCCACTTCCACTGCAGCACCCATCCACTTGTGTCCTACGTGTGGGCGTGCCTTCCGGGCCCGGATTGGCCTCACCAGTCACTTCCGGACCCACAGTCACCAATCCTCCAACTGAAAGTGAAGTCATGGTCATCTTCGAACCCGAAGGACGAACAACAACAACAACAGTGTTAGTGTGCAGGGATTGCTGGTCGATGCGGACTCGGTGGGCCGAAGGGCCTGCTTCCACGCTACACACCTAAACTAAACTAAATTAAGAGTGGGCCTTGGCATTATACTTGGTGCACACATTGAGGGCCGAAGGGCCCGTTCTTGTGCTGTTTTGTTCCGTGTTCTACGTTCTAATATTTCAAAAGCACCTGACAACTTGAGTTAGAAGGGATAAAATTTGAGGAGTAGGGAGGGAAAGATTTGAAGAAGACTCAATCATTTTGTACTGTTTAGGGTGGGGAGTGGTACTAGTGAGAAAAGACAAATCAAAACACAAATTACTTTGTAGTAGCATTTGGCAGTCTTGTGTCAACACATGCAATGGTTCAAACATGTCGTCGGTACAAGATTACATCAAAGGCTTTGTACGGTCCCTGTGTTGAAAAAAAAAGTGGATTATCAGAGAGAGAGAGAGAGAGAGTATTACTGAACAGGAGGAAAATGCAACCCGTCAGGGTCACCTTTGAATAACTTTAATTTTATTGTTGAGTTTCAAAAGGCCCGTATAGCCATTTCATTCTACAATCATGAAAGGAAGAGTTTAGATGAGGGACAATACTTGAAATGTTCGATTCAAGATTAAAGCGAAGATACTTTGTATCTTGCTCTCTGTTCACCCGCATGAAAGGAAGAAATTGAAGTTTTCAGGTGGATTTAGCTGAGGTTTTTGAGTGCATTCAGACACTGGGTTTGTCGGTTAATTGGCTTCTGTAACTTCTAAATTGTGCTTGGTGTGCAGGACAGACCTAGTCTTCGGGTGATGGTTGGTCGGCACGGACTTGGTGAGCTCAAGGACCTGTTTCCACACACTAAACTAAACTAAACTAAACTAAACTAAACCAAACAAAACTAAAAGTATTCAGCTATAAGAATCATTACACTCGTTACAGTACGGAGTTTGTACGTTCTCCTTGGGACCGGGTGGGTTTTCTCCGGGTGCTCTGGTTCCTCCCACATCCCAAAGACGTGCAGATTTGCAGGTTAATTGGCTTCTGTAAATTGTCCCTAGTGTGTAGGATAGAACTAGGATAGAACTGTTTCCACGCTGTATCTCCAAAACTAAAACTACGTGGAGGCTGCATGGTGGTTACTGGTTGATTTTTCTTTGTGGCTACGGCTGCAAATTGGCCGTTGTTTCAAGTTAGCTGCAAAGACAGGGGTCACGAGGGGTGATTGCTGAATTTAATGCTTCTGCAAAATTTGTTACTTCCAGTTGCAGGAGCAGTTATTAGGTATTTCATGCTGTAGGGAACGGGCTGACTGCAGGAGAACAGAAACAAACCGCTGGGAGGAAGGTGAGCAAGGGAGGCCACCGTAGGAAACACAATTTCCACTCATGTTAGACAATAGACAATAGGTGCAGGAGGAGGCCATTCGGTCCTTCGAGCCAGCACCACCATTCAATGTGATCATGGCTGATCATTCTCAATCAGTACCCCGTTCCTGCCTTCTCCCCATACCCCCTGACTCCGCTATCCTTAAGAGCTCTATCTAGCTCTCTCTTGAATGCATTCAGGGAATTGGCCACCACGGCCTTCTGAGGCAGTGAATTCCACAGATTTACGACTCTCTGACTGAAAAAAAAAATCCTCATCTACGTTCTAAATGGCCTACCCCTTATTCCTAAACTGTGGCCCCTGGTTCTGGACTCCCCCAACATTGGGAACATGTTTCCTGCCTCTAACGTGTCCAACCCCTTAATAACCTTACATGTTTCGATAAGATCCCTTCTAATCCTTCTAAATTCCAGTGTATACAAGCCTAGCCGCTCCAGTCTTTCAACATATGACAGTCCCGCCATTCCGGGAATTAACCTAGTAAACCCACGCTGCACGCCCTCAATAGCAAGAATATCCTTCCTCAAATTTGGAGACCAAAACTGCACACAGTACTCCAGGTGCGGTCTCACCAGGTGTCTGGAAACAATCAATTCTGTTTGGTCTGAGTGATGAACACCAATGAGGATGGCCTCGCTGAACAGTAACCTTGTAGCAAAATGAATGAGTTTATTGGCCAAGTATGTACACGTACAAGGAATGTGCCTTGGTGCGCCGCTCGCAAGTAACAACACGAACATACAGTAACATACAATAAAACATTAAAACATTAAGAATAAAACATTACAGTTTAAACATGTGAGTGAAATAAACCAGAGCAAAAAGAGTCTACAGAAATGGGAGCCAGGGAGGTCTATTGTCACAACCACTTTGACCACACTCTACAGAGTGTGGTCAAAGTGGTTGTGACAATAGACCTCCCTGGCTCCCATTTCTCAACTGGAGAGATGTGCAATCAAGAACAGACTAACGTGTGCAGGGAGAAACTACAGATGCTGGTTTTCACCGAAGATAGACACAAAATACCAGATCAACTCAGCGGGACAGGCAGCATCTCTGGAGAGAAGGAATGGGTGACGTTTCGGGTCGAGACCCTTCTTCAGACTGAGAGTCAGGGGAAAGGGAAACGAGAGATATAGACAGTGATGTGGAGAGATGTCGAACAAATGAATGGAAGAAATGCAAAAAAAAGTAACGATGATAAAGGGAACAGGCCATTGTTAGCTGTTTGCCAGGTGTGAACGAGAAGCTGGTGCTACTTGGGTGGGGGAGGGATGGTGAGAGGAGGAGTGCAGGGGTCACTTGAAGGTAGAGAAATCAATATTCATACCACTGGGTTGTAAAGTGCCTAGGCGAAATACTGGATGAGATGCTGTTCCTCCAATTTGCATTTAGCTTCACAGTGGAGGAGGCCTGGAACAGAAAGGTCAGTGTGGGAATGGGAAGGGCAATCGAGAGCCTTTGTGGCCTGCCACATTTTGTCCTCCCTCCCCTCTATCCCAGCTTCCCCCCCTTCCCCCAATAATCGGAATCTGTTGCAGGGCAAACCTACGACCCCAGGAAAGTGATGATGGTTTGGATGAAGAGGAAGCTTGTAATCCTGGGGCGTTCTCTGCTTCCTCTCACACATTGGCTTTTACCGAGAGAATATGAACTACTTAGTTCATTAACAGAATTAGACCATTCGGCCCATCGACTCTACTCCGCCATTCAAACATGGCTGATCTATCTCTCTTTCTCAACCCCATTCTCCTGCCTTCTCCCCATATCTCTTGGCACCCTTACTAACCAAGAATCTGTCAATCTCTGCCTTAAAAATATTAATTGACTTGGCCTCCACAGCATTCTGTGGCAAAGAATTCCACAGATTCGCCACCCTCTGACCGGTGGCACGGTGGTGCAGCGGTAGAGTTGCTGCCTTACAGCGAATGCAGCGCCGGAGACTCAGGTTCAATTCTGACTACGGGCGCCGTCTGTACGGAGTTTGTACGTTCTTCCCGTGACCTGCGTGGGTTTTCTCCGAGATCTTCGGTTTCCTCCCACACTCCAAAGACGTACAGGTATGTAGGTTAATTGACTGGGTAAATGTAAAAATTGTCCCTAGTGTGTGTAGGATAGTGTTAGTGTGCGGGGATCGCTGGGCGGCGTGGACTCGGTGGGCCGAAGGGCCTGTTTCCGCGCTGTATCTCTAAATCTAAAAAAAATCTTTAAAAATCTTAACCCATTCTTTCATCCATTCCACGCATTCAATACCCAACCAGCATTGGTCATGGGTTGCAGATCTTAAACTTACCATAGAGTGAAAGGCCTGCATAGAGTGGATGCAGAGAGGATGTTTCCACTAGTGGGAGAGTCTGGGCTCCACCAGTGGGAGAGGATGTTTTCACTCGTGGGAAGCTGCAACATAATTAAGTAATTGTTGTGTCTAGAACTGTGCAAAATCTTCAATTTACAAATAAATCAGAACCAGAGGTCATTGCCTAGGACGTTCCTTTAAGAAGTTGAGGAGGAATTTCTTCATTCAGAGGGTGGAGAATCTGTGGAATTCTTTGCCACAGACGGCTGTGGAGGCCAAGTCAGTGGATATTTTTAAAGCAGAGATAGATAGATTCTTGATTAGTACGGGTGTCAAGGGTTATGGGGAGAAGGCAGGAGAATGGGGTTAGGAGGGAGAGATAGATCAGCCATGATTGAATGGTGGAGTAGACTTGATGGGCCGAATGGCCTAATTCTGCCCTATCCCTTATCACAAGGTTGTGGCGCGTTGATAAAGGCCCGAAATAAAGGCAAGGAGCCAGGTATTTCGGGGACGTTATATTTTATTGTACCTCGGTTATCAGACGGGTCGAGTCTGCCGGAATAGCTTCGCGCCCAAAACCTTGTCCTTATATAACTGGTACCGGACCGCCTCCCTGGACTGGTCCATTCCCGTGCCGAGGGGTCGGTAGGAGTATGGCCCGACCCTTGGGAGCCGCCACAAGGTCCTATTTTTGCATTGAAATGAAAGCTGCAACATAGTTAAGCAGATGGTGCATCTAGAACTGTGCAAAATCTTTAATTTCCAAATAAATCAGGACTCAAGAGTCTGAGCTACAGGGAAAGGTTGGGCAGGCCAAGGTTTTATTCCTGAGAGCTGAGGAGAATGAGGAGTGACCATGTAGAGGGTATCATTGTGAGAGGCACAGATAGGGTGAATGCACACAGTCTTGCATTGCAATGAATCAGGACTGGTTAATGGTACCTTTAGTTTCATTTAGTTTAGTTTAGTTTATTTTAGTTTAGTTTAGTTTAGTTTAGTTTAGAGATACTGCGTGGAAACAGGCCTTTCAGCCCAGCGAGTCCATGCCGACCAGCGATCATAAGGTCATAAGTGATAGGAGCAGAATTAGGCCATTTGGCCCATCAACTCTGCCATTCAATCTTGGCTGATCTATCTCCCCCCCCCAACCACATTCTCCTGCCTTCTCTGCACAATCCCTGACACCTACCTATACACTAGCTCTATCATGGCACACTAGGGAAAATTTACAGAAACCGATTAACCTACAAACCCGCACTAACCTACACGAACCTGCAAACCCGCACTAACCTACAAACCCGCACTAACCTACACTAACCTACAAACCCGCACTAACCTACACGAACCTGCAAACCCGCACTAACCTACAAACCTGCACTAACCTACAAACCCGCACTAACCTACAAACCCGCACTAACCTACACTAACCTACAAACCCGCACTAACCTACAAACCTGGAAGGGAACCGGAGCACCCGGAGAAAACCTGTGCTGTCACAGGGAGAGCATGCAAACTCCGTAAAGACGGACCTGTAATCAAGATCAAAGACAGGTGTCTGGCGCCGTAAGGCAGCAACTCTACCACTGCGCCACCTTGCCGCCAACATCTCAATCCCTCTGCCCATTTGTAGGCGTTGAGCTGCTTGCTTAGTCCTCCTCCTGTTCTTCCCCTTTCGTCAAGGTGTTTGGAGGTAGCCCTTCGATTCTGCTTTTGTCCCTGTGACCATCTGTCCGATCTCTATGTCCCACCCCCACGGACATTTGTCTCCACAGCGCTCCCTTGCAACCGTTGGGAGCGAAAGAAAGAAAGAGCGGGCGGGGGATGGGGAGGGCCACCATCTCCCTCACAGAACCCCTGCGTTACTCAGTTTTCAATATCTCATTGAAAACTCTTGCAACTTTGATATTTTAAGTAGCCGTCACAACAAAAGCCCGGCAAATGGCTGGAAAGATAATGCAGCACATTAAAACTGTAAATGGCTCCAAATCTCTTGTTGTAAATCAGCTGATGGGAATACTTTGTTCCCCAGAGTCCTATTCAGTTTCCAGGAAGGGCTTTGCTGTTGAAATGTAGTAGTGTTGACTTGTTGCAACATTGTTTTTTCTCCTCTAATGCTATGATGTCAACTATCAAATTCCTTCTCTCTCTCTCTCTCTCTCTCTCTCTCTCTCTCTCTCTCTCTCTCTCCCTCTCTCTCTCCTCTCTCTCTCTTTCTCTCTCTCTCTCGTTGGTTTATGCAGGTGTTTACAAAACAGTAGGGTCTTTGTTAGAGATTTGAATTCTATAATTGAACCAGCATTGTCAGATAATCATGGAGCATTTAATGGATGTGCAGTATAAATGTTACAGGGATGAATGATTTCAATTCTCAAGCCCTGCAGTGTTTTGGCAGGACTATTGTTAGTCTTCTTTTGGACACTTTTGCTCCGTGTACAACAATGTAACAATGCTGAATAGATCGTTCTTAGAGATTAACGGCAAACCGAGAGACCAAATCTGGATTAAAAAACTATTTGGCCCATGCCAAATTCAAATGGTTCTTTTTTGTTGATAACAAGATGTTTTTTTCTGTGCCGCACTGTATCAGTCGACTGGCTGGGTAAACCAAAACAACAAGCCCTGGCTCACTGCAAATTTGAATCGTATTCACTCCTATAATTTTGAAGTTTTGATTTTTTTTGTGCATGTTTTTGATTTGGAACTGGGCTAACAATATTTTTTTGGAACTGGAGTCCAATATGCAGCTTGAGAAATAAACTTAAAATTTTTTTTAAAATGTTTTATCTAATATGTAAAGCGTCTTTGAGTTTTTAGAAAAGCGCTATACAAATGTAATGCATTATTATTATTATTATTATTATTATTATATAGCGGTAGAGTTGCTGCCTCACAGCGCCAGAGCCCCGGGTTCGATCCTGACTACGGGCGCTTGTCTGTACGGAGTTTGTACGTTCTCCCCGTGACCTGCGTGGGTTTTCTCCGAGATCTTCGGTTTCCTCCCACGCTCCATAGACATTCAGGTTTGTAGGTTAATTGGCTTGATGTAGATGTAAATTGTCCCTAGTGTGTGTAGGATAGTGTTAATGTGCGGGGGTCGCTGGTCGGTGTGGACCCGGCAGGCCGGCGAGCCTGTTTCTGCGCTGTATCTCTAAACTAAAAAAAAGTAGTGTGATGGTAATATACTTTGAAGGTACAGTTAATTGTTGCAGCACATCACAGTACACATGATAACATACAACCAGCCCTGAAACTTCTCACACTAACTGTTGAAAGACTGGAGCGACGAGGCTTGTATACACTGGAATTCAGAAGGATGAGAGGGGATCTTATCGAAACGTATAAGATTATTAAGGGGTTGAACACGTTAGAGGCAGGAAACATGTTCCCAATGTTGGGGGGAGTCCAGAACAAGGGGCCACAGTTTAAGAATAAGGGGTAGGCCATTTAGAATGGAGATGAGGAAAAACTTGTTCAGTCAGAGAGTTGTGAATCTGTGGAATTCTCTGCCTCAGAAGGCAGTGGAGGCCAATTCTCTGAATGCATTCAAGAGAGAGCTAGATAAAGCTCTTAAGGATAGCGGAGTCAGGGGGTTTGGGGAGAAGGCAGGAACAGGGTAGTGATTGAGAATGATCAGCCATGATCACATTGAATGGCGGTGCTGGCTCGAAGGGCCGAATGGCCTACTCCTGCACTATTGTCTATTGTCTAATTCTCTATCAACCTTGATCTATGGCTGAGGAATGTATATCCGTGTGATCTTCCAGGGTGATAAGATCAATAGATCATACAATCACAAGACATTGGGGCAGTATTAGGCCATTCTGCCCATTGTGTCTGCTCCACCATTCGATCATGGCTGATCTATTTTCCCTGTCAACCCCATTCTCCTACCTGTAGTATAAGAAAATAACTGCAGATGCTGCAGGTACAAATCGATTTATTCACAAAATGCTGGAGTAACTCAGCAGGTCAGGCAGCATCTCGGGAGAGAAGGAATGGGTGACGTTTCGGGTCGAGACCCTTCTTCAGACTGATGTCAGGGGGGCGGGACAAAGGAAGGATATAGGTGGAGACAGGAAGATAGAGGGAGGTCTGGGAAGGAGGAGAGGAAGAGAGGGACAGAGGAACTATCGGAAGTTGGAGAAGTCGACGTTCATACCACCGGGCTGCAAACTGCCCAGGCGAAATATGAGGTGCAGCTCCTCCAATTTCCTGCGGGCCTCACTATGGCACTGGAGGAGGCCCATGACAGAGAGGTCAGACTGGGAATGGGAGGGGGAGTTAAAGTGCTGGGCCACCGGGAGATTAGTTTTGTTAATGCGGACCGAGCGCAGGTGTGACCGAACGCACGGCCCGATTCTACCTCCTACCCAAAATCCACAAACACAACTGTCCCGGCAGACCCATTGTCTCTGCCTGCTCATGCCCCACCGAACTTATCTCTACCTACCTCGACTCCATCCTATCCCCCCTGGTTAAATCCCTCCCCACCTACGTCCAAGACACCTCACACGCTCTCCATCTCCTGGATAACTTCCGGTTCCCAGGCCCCCACTCCCTCATCTTCACCATGGATGTCCAGTCACTCTACACTTCCTTCCCCCACAAGGATGGTCTCGAAGCCCTCCGTTTCTTCCTCGACCATAGAACCAGCCAAACCCCATCGACCAACACTCTCCTCCGCCTAGCGGAGCTGGTTCTTACCCTCAACAACTTCTCCTTTGACTCCTCCCACTTCCTCCAAACCAGAGGCGTAGCTATGGGCACTCGCATGGGCCCTAGCTACGCCTGCCTCTTTGTCGGGTACATCGAACAATCCCTGTTCCAGACGTACACTGGCCCCATCCCCTAACTCTACCTCCGCTACATCGACGACTGCATTGGTGCTACCTGTTGCACCCATGCAGAACTCACTGACTTCATACACTTCACCTCCAATTTCCATCCTGCCCTTAAATATACCTGGACTATCTCTGACATCTCCCTCCTGTTTCTGGACCTCACCGTCTCCATCACAGGAGACAGATTAGTGACAGACATTTACTACAAACCCACTGACTCGCACAGCTATCTGGACTACACTTCTTCCCACCCGGTCCCCTGCAAAAAGTCTATCCCCTACTCCCAATTCCTCCGTCTACGCCGCATCTGCGCCCGGGATGAGGTGTTTCACACTAGGGCTTCCGAGATGTCCTCGTTCTTCAGAAAACGGGGCTTCCCCTCCTCCATTATAGATGAGGCTCTCACTAGGGTCTCTTCTACATCCCGCAGCTCCGCTCTTGCTCCCCCTCCCCCCACTCGCAACAAGGACAGGATCCCCTTCGTTCTCACCTTCCACCGCACCAGCCAGCGGATCCAACATATCATCCACCAACATTTCCGTCACCTACAACGGGACCCCACCACTGGCCATATCTTCCCATCCCCTCCCCTCTCTGCATTCCGCAGAGACCTTTCCCTCCGTAACTCCCTGGTCCACTCGTCCCTTCCTACCCAAACCATCCCAACCCCGGGCACTTTCCCCTGCAACCGCACGAGATGCAACACCTGTCCCTTTACCTCCCCCCTCAACTCCATCAAAGGACCCAAACAGTCTTTCCAGGTGAGACAGAGGTTCACCTGCACCTCCTCCAAACTCATCTATTGCATCCGCTGCTCTAGATGTCAACTTATTTATATCGGCGAAACCAAGCGCAGGCTCGGCGATCGCTTCGCTGAACACCTGCGCTCGGTCCGCATTAACAAAACTGATCTCCCGGTGGCCCAGCACTTTAACTCCCCCTCCCATTCCCAGTCTGACCTCTCTGTCATGGGCCTCCTCCAGTGCCATAGTGAGGCCCGCCGGAAATTGGAGGAGCAGCACCTCATATTTCGCCTGGGCAGTTTGCAGCCCGGTGGTATGAACGTCGACTTCTCCAACTTCAGATAGCTCCTCTGTCCCTCCCTTCCCCTCCTCCTTCCCAGACCTCCCTCTATCTTCCTGTCTCCACCTATATCCTTCCTTTGTCCCGCCCCCCTGACATCAGTCTGAAGAAGGGTCTCGACCCGAAACGTCACCCATTCCTTCTCTCCCGAGATGCTGCCTGACCTGCTGAGTTACTCCAGCATTTTGTGAATAAATCCATTCTCCTACCTTCTCCCTGTAACCTTTGACGCCCGTACTAATCAAGAACCTATCAATCTCCTCATCTCCCTTCTAAAGGTACATCCTTGTATTTTGAGACTGTGCTCCCTGGTCCCATTACTTTCCCATTACTAGAAACATGCTACATGCATCCACTCATTCTAGGCCTTTCATTATTTAATAGTTTTCAATGAGAAGGCAGTGGAGGCCAATTCTCTGAATGCATTCAAGAGAGAGCTAGATAGAGCTCTTAACGACGCTGTGGTACAGCAGTAGAGTTGCTGCCTTACAGCGCCAGAGACCTCTGTTCAATCCTGACTACAGGTGCTTGTCTGTACGGAGTCGAGAGAGAGCTGGATAGAGCTCTTAAGGATAGCGGAGTCAGGGGGTATGGGGAGAAGGCAGGAACAGTGTACTGATTGAGAATGATCAGCCATGATCACATTGAATGGCGGTGCTGGCTCGAAGGGCCGAATGGCCTACTCCTGCACCTATTGTCTATTGTCTATTTCCGGGGCTGTGAGGCAGCAACTCTACCGCTGCGCCACTGTTCGGCCTAATGTGCATTATTTTTGCCCCTCCTAATTCAACACATCTGTAGCCCACTGCCAGTGAATGGCAACTTTTTGCTTGACTGAACATTAACTTGGCTGTTCAATGTAATTTTGAATAACGTAAGTTTATCTGCATCATTTTTAACAAAGACCAAAGGGGTGTGCAGTGCAGCTGGGGCTCACCAGAGCGCCGCTCCGGCAACTGTGTAAAAAAAAGCCAAAATAAACAGCGGGGAATTTAACAGCGGCCATCTCCGGAACCAGTGACAACTCCGGCGCCTCACAAAATGACCACTGCAACACTGACAAAGACGTGCTCATGGAGGATTCAGAATAAGCCTTGTGTGGTGGTGAGGCTAAAGAGATGGCTGGTCTCAACAACAATAAAATTCATCCTCAACATCTGGTGTCCTTCAAGAAACCATTATAAGGTAGATTTATGATGTACGCAATGTGAATCCGACTCTTTTTAATTTTGCCTTTTTAAGTCTTTGTCCTATGACTGAACGTGGAGTGTTCTCGTTTGTATTGTCCGGGGGGTTTCGAAGAATGAAATAGTTAATAGACAATAAACAATAGACAATAGGTGCAGGAGGAGGCCATTCGGCCTGTCGAGCCAGCACCACCATTCAATGAGATTATGGCTGATCATTCTCAATCGGTACCCCGTTCCTGCCTTCTCCCCATACCCCCTGACTCCGCTATCCTTAAGAGCTCTATCTAGCTCTCTCTTGAATGCATTCAGAGAACTGGCCTCCACTGCCTTCAGAGGCAGAGAATTCCGCAGATTTACAACTCTCTGACTGAAAAAGTTTTTCCTCATCTCCATTCTAAATGGCCTACCCCTTATTCTTAAACTGTGGTCCCTGGTTCTGGACTCCCCCAACATTGGTTGTCGGAAGGATATGGGGAGAAGTTGGGCACAGGTTACTGATTGTGGATGATCAGCCATGATCGAAGGGCCGAATGGCCTCCTCCTGCACCTATTTTCTATGTTTATGTTTCTATGTTCCTGTCCAAATGCATTTTAATTGTTCTGGTGGAGGAGTAGGAAAGAAAACTGCAGATGCTGGTTTAAATCGAAGGTGGACATTAAATGCCGGAGTAACTCAACGGGTCAGGCAGCATCTCTGGAGAGAAGGAATGGGTGACGTTTCGGGTCGAGACCCTTCTTCAGGCTGATGTCAGGGGAGGGGGCGGGACAAAGAAAGGATGTAGTCGGAGACAGGAAGACAGTGGTGGAACTGGGAAGGGGGAGGGGAAAGAGAGGGACAGAGGAACTATCTGAAGTTAGAGAAGTCAACGTTCATACCAATGGACCAAGTAGGGCTGAAGGGCCTGTTTCTATGCTGCATCACTCTAACTGACCAGGTTTTATAAAGCAGGCCAGACCCACTTCTGATGCAGCATAAGAAACCTCCTCAGTTTGAGTTGTTTATTGTCACGTGTACCGAGGTACAGTGAAAAGCTTTTGCCGCGTGCTAACCAGTCAGCGGAAAGACAATGCATGATTGCAATCGAGGCATTTACAATGTACAGAGACATGATAAGGTAGTAGTAACCTTTGGTGCAAGGTAAAGCCAAGGTAAAGTCAATAAGTCTCTTGGTTGATGATAGCAAAGTGCTGGGCTTTCCCAGTTTTGGATCAGCGTATTTTAAACACTGTTTAATCCCTGTCCCTGGGGCTTGATTTCCTGTCCCTGGATGTTTCAGTCCACATCTGTTTGCTTCTAAACTGCCTTATGTTCCTTTGTCAATGCAAGAATGATTATTTATTCCCCGAGGAAACCCAAACGAACTCTGCGGCAGGATCAGAAAACTGCCAACTTACTGCCTCTCTGGAGGAAGGGTTGACAGCAAATCTAGGCCCAAGGCTATAAGTAGAAGACTGAAATGATTTGGCATGCTTCCACGAAACAAGTTCAGGGAAGGTATGAACAGCTTTGCAAATGTTCCTACTGCTACGGTGGGAACTTTATTTTTGAGAGCCCTAATGCTCTTACAGAGAGTCACAGAGTGATACAAGCCCTTCGGCCCAACTTGCCCACACCGACCAACATGTCCCAGCTACACTAGTCCCACCTGCCTGCGTTTGGCCCATATCCCTCTAAACCTGTCCTATCCAAGTACCTGTCCAGATATTTCTTAAATGTTGCGATACCACCTGCCTCAACTACTACCGCCTCTGGCAGATCACATCACTCACCCACCACCCTCGGTGAGAATCTTTCACCCCCCCCCCCCCACCTTAAACCTATGGAGGGGAGTTTGTAAATACAAGGTACGCAAAGTGTTCGAGTAACTCAGCGGATCGGGCAGCATCTCAGGAGAACAGGGTCAGGTGATAGTTTGGGTGGAGACCCTACCTCAGACAAGGTGGTGGACACTGTGTGGGGAGGAACTGCAGATGTTGGTTTACACCGAAGATAGACACAAAATGGTGGAGTAACTCAGCGGATCAGGCAGCATCTCTGGAGAAAAGGAATAGGTGACGTTTCGGGTCGAGACCCTTCTTCAAACCCTCCCTTCCACTTCTGAAGAAGGGCTCTCGGCACGAAACGTCACCTATTCCTTCTCTCCAGAGATGCTGCCTGGCCCGCTCAGTTACTCCAACATTTTGTGTCTATCAAGATGGTGGATTGTGCTGTGAATGGTAATAATAATAATGCTGTTTCCTGCCACTTTAATTCTCCATCCCACTCGCATGTTACCTACCTATTCCAAACCTCCTACACTTTGTCCCTGAAGTTCAAACTAAACTAAACTCAAGGAACACCTTGAGCTTACTTTGAGCTGGATAAAGACTGGATGGCTAGGACTGATATCCTTGGCACAAAGACGAAGGAGGAACCTGATGAGAGTGCGCCTAATTGTGAGAGTACAGATGCGGTAAAGACGAAAAACCCGTTTCCCCATAGCGGAAGTATCTAAAACTAGAGGGCATCGTTTCACTGCATGGGGTACGAGGTTTGGAGGGAGAATCGAAAGGAATGGTCAAAACTAATCCTACCTCGGTAATGAAACTCTGCAGACCACTTGCACGGTGGTGCAGCGGTAGAGCTACTGCTTTACAGCGCCAGAGACCCGGGTTCGATACTGATCTCGGGTGCTGGCTGCGAGGAGTTTGCACGTTCTCCCCGAGACCGCGTGGATCTCCCGTTTCATAAGTTCACAAGTGATAGGAGCAGAATTAGGCCATTCGGCCCATCAAGTTAACTCCGCCATTCAATCATGGCTGATCTATCTGTCCTTCTCAACCCCATTCTCCTGCCTTCTGCCCGTAACCCCTGACACCCGCACTAGTCAAGTCAAGTCAAGTCAAGTTTATTTGTCACATACATATACAAGACGTGCAGTGAAATGAAAGTGGCAACGCCTGCGGATTGTGCTAAACTACAAAACAGAACAGAAATTTTTTTATTTTTAATTTTTAACACAAAAAATAAATTAATACAGTAAATTAAATTAGTCCCTTCACAAAATGCTGGAGTAACTCAGCAGGTCAGGCAGCATCTCAGGAGAGAAGGAATGGGTGACGTTTCGGGTCGAGACCCTTCTTCAGACTGATGTCAGGGGGGCGGGACAAAGGAAGGATATAGGTGGAGACAGGAAGATCGAGGGAGATCTGGGAAGGGGGAGGGGAAGGGAGGGACAGAGGAACCGTCTATAGTTGGAGAAGTCAATGTTCATACCACTGGGCTGCAAGCTGCCCAAGCGAAATATGAGATGCTGTTCCTCCAATTTCCGGTGGGCCTCACTATGGCACTGGAGGAGGCCCATGACAGAAAGGCCAGACTGGGAGTGGGAGGGGGAGTTGAAGTGCTCAACCACCGGGAGACCAGTTTGACCAACGCGGACCGATCGCAGGTGTTGAGCGAAGCGATCGCCGAGCCTGCGCTTGGTTTCGCCGATGTGTCCCTGGTCACATGAGTATGGGTTTGCTCCAGTTTCCTTCCACATTCCAAGACGTACCACTGGCCATATCTTCCCATCCCCTCCCCTCTCTGCGTTCCGCAGAGACCTTTCCCTCCGTACCTCCCTGGTCCACTCGTCCCTTCCTACCCAAACCACCCCAACCCCGGGCACTTTCCCCTGCAACCGCACGAGATGCAACACCTGTCCCTTTACCTCCCCCCTCAACTCCATCAAAGGACCCAAACAGTCTTTCCAGGTGAGACAGAGGTTCACCTGCACCTCCTCCAACCTCATCTATTGCGTCCGCTGCTCTAGATGTCAATTTATTTATATCGGCGAAACCAAGCGCAGGCTCGGCGATCGCTTCGCTGAACACCTGCGCTCGGTCCGCATTAACAAAACTGATCTCCCGGTGGCCCAGCACTTTAACTCCCCCTCCCATTCCCAGTCTGACCTCTCTGTCATGGGCCTCCTCCAGTGCCATAGTGAGAGCCGCCGGAAATTGGAGGAGCAGCACCTCATATTTTGCCTGGGCAGTTTGCAGCCCGGTGGTATGAACGTCGACTTCTCCAACTTCAGATAGCTCCTCTGTCCCTCCCTTCCCCTCCTCCTTCCCAGATCTCCTTCTATCTTCCTGTCTCCACCTATATCCTTCCTTTGTCCCACCCCCCTGACATCAGTCTGAAGAAGGGTCTCGACCCGAAATGTCACCCATTCCTTCTCTCCCGAGATGCTGCCTGACCCGCTGAGTTACTCCAGCATTTTGTGAATAAATCGATTTGTACCAGCATCTGCAGTTATTTTCTTATATTCCAAGACGTACAGGTTTGTAGGTTAATTAGCCTCTGGCGCTGCAAGGCACCAACGCGACACTGCGCCACTGTGCGGTATGATTCTGAGCCTTCTACAGGACTGTGCTGCTCAATGCCTGATTTTGGGTTTTTCTAATAGTTTTTTACTTTGGTTTTTAGCGACGCAGCATGGAAGCAGCAGCTTCTACCCACTGCATCCATGCCAACTATCGGTCACCCCTTTCACACTAGTTCTATGCTATCCCCCTTTCTCATTCACTCACATCACATGAGGGGGCAATTTACAGAGACCAATTAACCTGCACACTCGGTGGGTTTGGGATGTGGGGGGAAAATGGAGCACCAGTAGCAAACCCACTTGGATCACAGGGAGAATGTGCAAACTCCACACAGACAGCAAGCAGTCTGAGGTCAGGATTGAACCTGGGTCTCTGGTGTTGCGAGGCAGCGGCTCTACCAGCTGTGCCAATGTGTCGCTCTGCTGTTCCTAATCACTACCTGTTGACTCGTAGGTAGTTGATGGGTTGATACATGGTTGATGTAGAAGAGGCCAATTCTCTGAATGCATTCAAGAGAGAGCTAGATAGAGCTCTTAAGGATAGCGGAGTCAGGGGGTATGGGGAGAAGGCAGGAACGGGGTACTGATTGAGAATGATCAGCCATGGTCACATTGAATGGCGGTGCTGGCTCAAAGGGCCGAATGGCCTCCTCCTGCACCTATTGTCTAATGTCTATAAGATGTGTGGGAAGGAACTGCAGATGCTGGTTTAAACCGAAGAAAGACACAAAATGCTGGAGTAACTCAACGGGACAGGCAGCATCTCTGGAGAGAAGGAATGGATGACATTTCAGGTCGGAAACCTTCTTCAGACTGAGAGTCATGGGTGGGGGAGATACAGAGATAAGGAAGTGTAAGGTGTGAGAATGGGACATCACAAGGGGTGTAGATCAAGTAAAATGTAGAATCGATCATTGTTAGTTAGGAGAAGGTAACGACAAAGCAAACAGAGTGTGTAGGAAAATAACTGCAGATGCTGGTACAAATTGAAGGTATCACAAAATACTGGAGTAACTCAGCAGGTCAGGCAGCATCTGTGGAGAGAAGTAATGGGTGAAGTTTAAAAATATCCATTGACGGCCTCCACAGCCTTCTGTGGCAAAGAATTACACAGATTCACTACCCTCTGACTAAAGAAATTTCTCTAAATCTCCTTCCTAAAAGAACGTCCTTTGATTCTGAGGCTGTGACCGCTGGTCCTAGACTCTCCCACTAGTGGAAACATCCTCTCCACATCCACTCTATCCAAGCCTTTTACTATTCTGTATGTTTCAATGAGGTCCCCCCTCATTCTTCTAAACTCCAGCGAGTACAGGCCCAGTGCCGATAAACACACATCATAGGTTAACCCACTCGTTCATGAGATCATTCTTGTAAACCTCCTCTGGACCCTTTCCAGAGCCAGCACATCCTTCCTCAGGTATGGGGCCCAAATTTCCTCACGTAGGCTGCATTTTATTTTCCTGGAGAACAGGAAGGGTGAGCTGTGTATATATATAATGGCGGTGGGTTTGGCTAAGCTGAACAGGCACTGTCTTTGAGAGTGGGAAGGTTTAAAAGGGACCTGAGGGGTAGGTTTTCCCACACAGAGGGTGGTAGATACACGCAACGATCTGCCAGAGGATGTGGTCGAGGGGGAAAGAATTACAACATTAGAAAGACAATAGGGCAGGTGCATGGATAGGAAAAGGTTGGAGGGATAAGGTTCATGTGCGGGCAAGTGGGACTAGGTCAATTAGGCATCGAGATCATCACGGAGGAGGTGGGCTGAGGGCATGTTTCCACACTGTATAGCTGTGTGACTCTACCACTCTAAATTGAAGGTAGAATCAGAATAACCTTTATTGTCATCCAAAAAACAAGTCTTTTGGACGGGATTTCGTCACCCACAATCCAACAATAAGAGCAATAAAAATAAGCAATTACACACACAATCACAAACCAACACGAAACAAAAAAAGAAACATCCATCACAGTGAGCCTCCTCCAGTCACCTCCCCACTGTGATGGAAGGCCAGAATGACTTTTCTCTTCCCCTGCCGTCTTCTCCCGCGAACTACTTTGAAACAAATGGAAGAGAAACATCTGCCTTACTTTCTGCATTGTCAAATCTGCAGGCCAGGTATTTAAACTCGCCCCCCCTGCAGGACCTATACATCAGGAGGTGCAGATCCAGAGCCAGCAACATTATGGGGGACCCCTACCACCCCAGCAACGGACTGTTCCAGCTGCTACGGTCAGGCAAACGCCTCCGCTGTCACGCTGCGAAAACGGAGAGGATGAGACGGAGTTTCTTCCCACAGGCCATCAGGACTGTTAACTCTCATATCACCAGGGACTAATTTAATTTACTGTATTAATTTATTTTTTGTGTTAAATTTGTTTATTTCTCTATTCTGTTTTGTTAGCACAATCCGCAGGCGTTGCCACTTTCATTTCACTGCACATCTTGTATATGTATGTGACAAATAAACTTGACTTGACTTGACTTGACTCAATGAAATGAATGGATCTTTAGCTGGGTGGCAGGTTCAATTTGAATGAGGATTCGATTCTCTGGCCTAGTGCAGGGACATTGCAGCAAGACTGTGCGTTACATCTGGGGCTGGGTGGAGTGCAGTAGAAGAGCAGAGTAACTGGTTGACCCATGGACCTGCCTGCAGTTCCTGACTCACAAAGTGCGCCCATCCCCAGGATTTGTATGGCTGTGGGGCAAATCGAGTTACACCCTGCACCTCAAATGGTACACAATAAAATACCCTTTGAACCCTTTGAAACTTTGATTTGGGCGGCGCTGTGGTACAGCAGTAGAGTTGCTGCCTTACAGCGCCAGAGACCCCGATTCGATCCTGACTACAGGTGCTTGTCTGTACGGAGTCGAGAGAGAGCTGGATAGAGCTCTTAAGGATAGCGGAGTCAGGGGGTATGGGGAGAAGGCAGGAACGGGGTACTGATTGAGAATGATCAGCCATGATTACATTGAATGGCGGTGCTGGCTCGAAGGGCCGAATGGCCCACTCCTGCACCTATTGTCTATTGTCTATTGAGTCTGTACGTTCTCCCCGTGACCTGCGTGGGTTTTACACCGAGATCTTCGGTTTCCTCCCACACTCCAAAGACGTGCAGGTTTGTAGGTTGATCGGATTGGTATAAATGTAAAATTATCCCTAGTGTGTGTAGGATAGTGTTAATGTGCATGGATCGTGGGTTGGTACGGACTCAGTGGGCCAAAGGGCCTTTCTTCACACTGTATCCCTCAACCAAAGTAAATTTAGGCCTCTTTAAGTGACGAAACACTTGCAGGTTCAGATCCACCAGCCACAACTAGAATGATTCAGCTTTCATCCACGCACATTACTGTCAACAATAATGAACATGCAGTTCAACAATGTCAGATCTCTCTATTTTCCTTTGGACGGCAGCTAATTGGTTTATGGTTTATGGTTTATTATTACTGTCACATGTACCGAGATGCAGTGAAACATTTTGTTTCGCGTGCTATCCAGGCTCTCATTCCCACTGAGGCCCATCGTTTATTTTGTTATTTGCAACTCGCCTTAGGGCTGCCAACTATGGCACTCCCAAATATGGGACAAGGTGGCGTCACCGCCCCGCGCCCCACGTGACCTCACCCAGCCAGCGGCCACGTGCTCCCTCTCCACCGACGGTGGGCACCCGGGCCGGGAGGCGGGTTGCTACGCAACCTCCGTTAGGCGGTGCCCGGGCCTCCGGGCCTACACTGTCCCGAGTCCTGACCTGCACTGTTCGGACGGTAGGCACAGATTTTAACCAGCATCTGCAGTTTTTTTCCTACCTACACTGTCCGGGCCTACAGCGTCCGGGCCTACAGCGACCCCCGGGCCTACAGCAACCCCCGGGCCTACAGCAACCCCCGGGCCTACAGCGTCCGGGCCTACAGCAACCCCCGGGCCTACAGCAACCCCCGGCCTAATACAGGACAAGGGCGGTCCCGTACGGGACAAGCCAATTTAGCCCAAAATACGGGGTGTCCCGGCTAATACGGTACAGTTGGCAACCCTATACTCGCCATCTCCCTTTGCATTCCAGTGGGCTATTTTCTGAAAAGAATCCTAGACATTCTTTAATCAACCCTACTCCATCCTCCCTTCACCCAACACTTATCCATGCATTCAAAAGAGATTAAGCAATCCATTAAACAATCTATTCTCACCTTCCGTGGCATCATAGAACATAGCACACAGAGCAGTACAGCACAGGAACAGGCCCTTCGGCCCACAATGTAAGAGGCGAACATACCACCAAGTTAAACTGACCTCCTCTGAATGCATGTGCTCCATGTCCCTTCATCCTCCGCATGCCCATCTGCCTATCTACGAGTGTAGGAACGATCTGCAGATGCTGGTCGACACCGAAGATACACACAAAATGCTGGAGTAACTCAGCGGGACAGGCAGCATCTCTGGAGAGAAGGAATGGGTGACGTTTCGGGTCGAGACCCTTCTTCAGACTGAGAGTCAGGGCAGAGGGAGACATAGAGATATGTAAGGGTAAGGTGTGAAAATGCAGATCAAAGGGGACGGTGATCACGGAAATGTAGAATGATACATTCTAGCGCGAAGGAAGAATGGTGGTCTGAAGGATCTGGTCATTATCCACAATGATCTGTGCAGTGCAGTACAGTGCAGAAACAGGCCCTTTGGCCCACTGAGTTTGTGCCGACCAGCGATCCCTATACTTTAACACTATCCTACACACACTAAGGGACAATTTATATGTATACCAAACCTGTACGTCGTTGGAGTGTGGGGGGAAACTCCGCACAGACAGCACCCATAGTCAGGATTAAACCCGGGTCTCTGGCGCTGTAAGGCAGCAACTCTGACTAAGATGCTCCATCTAAGCTGGTTCCATCTGCCCATGTTTGGCCAGTTTTTCCCTCTAAGACTTTCCTATCCATTCACCTGTCCAAGTGTCTTTGAAATGCTGTTATAGTACCTGACTCAACTCGTCTGGAGAAGGGTCTCGACCCGAAACATCACCCATTCATTCCTTCTATCCAGAAATGCTACCTGTCCCGCTGAGTCACGCCAGCATTTTATGTCCACTTCCTCTGGAAGCTTGTTCCAGATGCCCATAAGGGGGCCCCATAAATAACAACAACAAATAATCATATGCCCTGTGGCCCTGGTTTTCCAGCAAATACACAGATTAGCCAAAACATTATGACCACTGAGAGGCGAAGTGAGTGACATTGATGATCTTGTTACAATGGCACCTGTCAAGGGGTGGGATATATTAGGCAGCAATGGAGTTTGCACGTTCTCCCCATGACCATGTGGGTTTTCTTTGGGTTCACCGGTTCTGTTCTACATCCCAAAGCTGTGCAGGTTTGTAGGTTAAGTAGTATCTGTAAATTGTCCCCAGTATGTAGGATAGAATTAATGTATCCTGGTCGGCGCGGTCTCGCTGGATCTCTAAACTAGTCAAGTCAAGTCAAGTCAATTTTATTGGTATAGCACATTTAAAAACAACCCACGTTGACCAAAGTGCTGTACATCAGTTCAGGTACTAAGAATGAACATACAATGGCACACAAACATAACAGCACATACATAAACAGTTCACAGCGCCCCCTCAGAGGGCCTCAAACGCTAGGGAGTAGAAATAGGTTTTGAGCCTGGAATTAAAGGAGTCGATGGAGGGGGCAGTTCTGATGGGGAGAGGGATGCTGTTCTACAGTCTTGGAGCTGCAATCGCAAAAGCGCGGTCACCCCTGAGCTTAAGCCTAGACCGCGGGATAGTCAGTAGCCCCAAAGAGTTCAAAACCCTCTCAGCACTTTCACGGAATGACTTCTTCGGAACATTTGCCAATTGACAATTAACTGCATTTCAAATCCAAACCTGGTTTCACGGTGTAGTCACTGAGTTGTTACGTACATGACATGCCTCAGTCAATTTACTCTGTAATAATACAGCAGCTTTCATAACATGTTCCTGGGATTACAATCACTTGTGCAGGAAGGAGCTGCAGGTGCTGGTTTAAAATGAAGACAGACACAAAAAGCTGGAGCAACTCAGCGGGACGGGCAGCATCTCTGGAGAGAAGGAATGGGCGACGTTTCCGGTCGAGACCCTTCTTGTTCAATTGAACCTAAATAACATAATTAAGTACCATATCTCTCACCCTCTGTTGCCCTCAATGGCAACGTGTACGTAGCAATCAATATGATGGGGTCTTTCATCTGACTGAAGTTATTCGACTAAAATTCCCTTTTTAAAATCAGGCCCATGAGCTTCCTCCCTTTTGTCACTGCCATCGAATGGTCTTAATATTTTCAGCAAGAAATTTGCCCGTGCTTCTAAAAGAGGGTATGCTCAGATCCCCTATCAGGCAGCTTGTTCCCTTTGTGAGAGTCCACTGCTAATGCAATCTAAAATTACCACCTGCCTCACTAAAGTAAGGACGGCTTCACTTTCAGGTCAAAGTAGCCCAATCCGTCAGATACTCTATCTTTGTGGCATAATAGGAATTTTACAGCTGTAACCAGAGATCTCTTTGCTGTGCAGTCCTGTAGTTCTGGCCCTATTGCTCCACCACCAAAACACCTGTTCAGTGTCTCTGACTGACAAACAATCATGTCATTATTCATCACTGAACTAGCTGTCCCCCATGCTACGGTTTCCAGAATGAAAACTGCATAAAGTAAGGCCCATTTTATTTTTGCCTGACAATCATTTAGCACTAATTTCACTTTTTTTAATATCCCATTGGCCAACCGAAATAATCGTGCAAATATAATGAGATCAGCACAGCAAAGTTACTCCAGCTTTTTGCGTCTATCTTCGGTTTTAAACCGGCATCTGCAGTTCCTTCCTACACATAAGAACGGATAACAGGACTTCCGCAGAAAATTCAACTCATAAATAACATCTAATCGCTCAACATTAATCCTCAGCACTGAAGGTTTCATTGTTCAACGATGTTTCATTGGAAACCCAGACGAAAATAAATTCTAACTGTTTCTCTTCACACATGTAATTTTTCTACTTAAAAAATATAGATCTTTACATTGGAGGCCCAGTAGCGCAGTGCCTCACAGCGCCAGAGACCGGGGGTTCGATTCTGACTACGGGTGCCGTCTGCATGGAGTTTGTACGTTCACCCCATGACCGCGTGGATTTTCGCCAGTTGCTCTGGTTTCCTCCCACACTCCAAAGTACAGGTTTGTAGTTTAATTGCCTTCTAATTGTTCCTAGTGTGTACGATAGTTCTAGTGTATGGGGTAATCGCTGGGCGGCGCGGACTCAGTGGGCCGAATGGTCTGTGTCCATGCTGTATCGCTAAAGTCTAAAGTAAAGTCTAAAGTAAAGTCAAATTCATATTGTGCCTTCAACTTAGATTTTAATTGGCTTTTTTTCCTAATTGGCCAATGCATGATTCCTTTCACTGTGAACGGCTCGATTGTAATCATGCTGTAACCACTGACTGGATAGCACGCAACAACAGCTTTTCACTGTACCTCGGTACGCGGGACCATAAACGAAACTGCAACGAATGGTAAGAGTTTGCCAGAGCTATGAATCCCTTATTCCAGACGGATGGTTCATTTTGAAGGGAATTGCAAAATGTCCTTAAATGTCTTCAGTGAAATACTAAGATTGGATGATAGAGCCGAGGAAAAGTGGGGTGGGAATTTCAAGGGCTGGCAAACAGACCTATACAGTCAAAGCAGCAGCATGCAACTACCTAACCTATTTAGCAATTATATAATTATGTAAAGCATATGATTTGTGCAATTTGCAATTACAAAATGTAGTCAAACTCCATTTAGCGGCAAAATCATTGCATTGAATTTTCTGGAGCAATAACTATAGTTGCAAACAAATATTGCTCTGTTACTCAGTAACCTGAAACAGAAAGCTTGCCCAAAGCAGAAAATCACATCTGCTTTTATCCACTGATAAAATGGTTATTATTAGCCTTTTTTTTTAAAAAAAACCTCATTTCAAAGCTGCTTTTTTTTAGTACCAGATGTTAAAAGTTCGAGCCTGCCCTCCCTTAGAAAGAGATGAGCTTTGAAATTAACTCCATCAGGAACATATTTCCCTTAATTCATCGGGACATGCAAGGCTAACTTTTGAATACATGCAGGTCTTGATGACAGGGCCAAGATTGTTATTTTTGATTGGAAACCTTTCCTTTAGTCCTTCTGAATTAAATTGTACGCATATCACTTTTGTACCAGATTGTCTTTTCTACAGCTAATTCAGTCCAATTTGACTCACAGTACTGAAGACCAATCCACTGATTTTAAGTCAGACTATGGCATCAATACAACATAATGCTTCTGCACTGCTAACTCTATATCCCAACAGGCCAATTTGTTCCATTTTTCAATGGTGTCAGAGATGAACGTCAGAACATGCCAATTTCAAGATTAATATCTTTGGCAGCTGATGCCTTGAGTTGACAAAGTCCAATTTAAACTCAGAAATCACATCTGCAGGTTTACACCTGAATCCGCGCCGACCAGCGATCCCCGCGCATTAGCACTATCCTACAATCACTGAGGGCAATTTAATTTATACCAAGCCAATTAACCTACAAACCTGTACGTCTTTGGAGTGTGGGAAGAAACCCAAGATCTCGGAGAAAATCCACACAGGTCACGGGGAGAACGTACAAACTCCGTACAGACAGCACCCGTAGTCGGGATCTAGTGCTGTAAGGCAGCAACTCTACCGCTGGGTCACTGTGCAAAGGTGTTGGCCTATTTTGAATGCTATAGAGCGCAGGAGTGAAAAAGTATATCTTTCAACAGTTAGTTTACTAATTCTATACTGAACCTATACTTAGCTAAAACAGCAGAAGCATTTTCTTTTGAAAAAAGTAGTTCTTTATAAGTTCATAAGTTCCTTAGTCATAGGAGCAGAAGTCGGCCATTCGGCCCCTTCGAGCCTCCTCCGCCATTTAATCATGGCTGATCTATCTTTCCCTCTCAACTCCATTCTCCTGCCTTCTCCCCATAACCCCTGACACCCTTGCCAATCAGGTATCTGTCAATCTCCACCTTAAAAATACCCAATGCCTCCACAGCTGTCTTTGGCAATGAATTCCACAGATTCACCACCCTCTGGCTAAAGAAATCCGTAGATGGTACTTGTGGTTTTAATGTGTAAGAAGGAACTGCAGGTGCTGGTTTAAACTGAAGATAGACACAAAAAGCTGGAGTAACTCAGCGGGACAGGCAGCATCTGTGGAGAGAAGGAATGGGTGACGTTTCAGGTCAAGGTCTGAAGAAGGGTCTCGACCCAAAACCTCATCCATTCCTTCTCTCCAGAGATGCTGCCGGTGTCTCCAGCTTTTTGTGTCTATCTTGTGGTTTTAATCTACAATCTTGAGTTTCTTTCACTCCTTTGTAGACTAATCTCTCTTAAGATCTGGACGTTACTGACAAGAGCAAAGATAATCGAATGGCGTGCTGCACTGCCTCAGAAGTCAGTTAAAGGGCTAACCGCACCATTTGTGAAACTGGAATTACAAATAAGCTGCATTGGACAAGGTCAACTTGTTTCCTTCGTTACTGGACTTGAGTAAATCCGTTAGGTTTTATGACACTCTGCTGCTTTTTATGGTCATTGTTGCTAGCATCTTATTTACGCATCTGTTAGAATGCATTAAAATCCTCAAATTGCAATCGTTCCCTGAGGATATTTGAGGAAGGCCATTAAGTTGCAGGTGAGGCCCGTGTTACTCCATTTGGGGAAGGTAGTGTGGTTCTGAGAGCTCATGAGATACAGACTGGTGCAAGTTAGTGGATATTTTTAAGGCAGAGACAGATAGATTCTAGATTAGTGCGGGTGTCAGAGGTTGTGGGGAGAAGGCAGGCGAATGGGATTAGGAGGGAGAGATAGATCAGCCATGATTGAATGGCGGAGTAGACTTGATGGGCCAAATGACCTAATTCTACTCCTATCACTTTTACGTTATGACTTATGACATATAAGTATGGAGGCTAATGTGGGTGAGCACACACCGATTGGAGCCTACAGATGGCAAGGCCCAATGGAAGATGCATACAAGCAGGCTCAAGGCAGGTTTCCCATTCATCTACCATCTCACACTTTTCCTCTTATAGAGTCAGATGGTGTAATGCAGCCTATGGCCCAACTTGCCCACTCCGACCAACTTGCCCCATTTACATCAGTCCCACCTGCCTGTGTCTGGCCTATCCGAAAGTGTCTTTGTGCCTATCTGAAAGCCTCTTAGAGTTATAGAGTCATAGAGCATGGAAATAGGCCCTTTGGTCCAACTCGCCCTTGCCAACCATCTAATCTGGTCTCATTTCTACACATTGGTCCGTATATCCCTCTAAACCTGGCCTTTCCATGTACCTGTCCAAATGTTTTTTTAACATTCTGATAGTACCTCAACTACCTCCTCTGGCAGGTATCTCCTCTGGCAGGTATCTGCCCCAACTACTTCCTCTGGCAGCCCGTTCCACATACCTACCACCCTTTGTTTAAAATAGTTGCCCCTCAGGTTCCTATTAAATCTTGCCCCCCTAAGCTTAAACCTATGGGGGCGGCACAGTGGCGCAGTGGTAGAGTTGCTGCCTTATGGCTCCAGAGACCCGGGTTCAATCCTGACCACGGGTGCTGTCTGTACAGAGTTTGTACGTTCTCCCTTTCACCGTGCGGGTTTTCTCCATGGCTTTCCAATAACAACCATTTTCAGAAAAGTACCTGCACAAATCCATTCATCAATACAATGGCTTTTCAGTTTACAGATGCAGCGTGGAAACATGCCCTTCGGCCCACCGAGTCCGCACCGACCAGCGATCCCCGCACACTAACACTATCCTACACACATTAGGGGCAATTTTACATTCATACCAAGCCCAATTAACCTACATGCCTGTACGTCTTTGGAGTGTGGGAGGAAACCGAAGATCTCGGAGAAAACCCGCGCAGGTCACGGGGAGAACGTACAAACTCCGTACAGGCAGTACCCATAGTTGGGATCGAACCTGTGTTTCTCTGGTGCTGTTATCGTTGTAAGGCAGCAAATCTACCACTGCACCTCCGCCGCCACCATCTATTATAGTACAGTTCATAACCATAATCCATTCTTCCGCCAAATACAGTTAAAGCAAATAAATTAGAGTCCAAATATTGTGCGTTCATTCTTCGGTCTTGCTTGTGGCACAGAGCTTTATTCAATTAGCAATAGACTTACCGTGAAGCTTGACACAAAATGCTGGAGTAACTCAGCGAGTCAGGCAGCATCCCAGGAGGAAAGGTATAGGTGACGTATCGACAAGCTCGGGTTACTGATTGAGGATGATCAGCCATGATCACAATGAATGGCGGTGCAGGCTCGAAGGGCCGAATGGCCTCCTCCTGCACCTATTTCCTATGTTTCTATGGGTCAAGACCCTCCTTCAGACCACCATGACTTTGAGCTTTTCTTCCATCGCCTCTGCCTCCGTGCCTTTTTCTATGGGAAAGAGTCCTCACCACCCAGTGATGACCCCCTTCTCCCGTCTCCACTGTCCCCCCTCCTCTCAGACTCCCCCTTACGGCCTTCTACCCACTTTAGACCTCTTCATTTCTAACTGCCGGCGTGACATCAACCGCCTTAACTTTTTGACCCCCTTACCTACTCTAACCTTGTCCCCTGCCCCGAACATACAGCCCTCCACTCAAAGCAGCCTGAAGAAAGGTCTCGACCCGAAACAACACCTATTCCTTTTCCTCAGAGATGCTGCCTGACCCGCTGAGGTACTCCAACACTTTGCGGTCTATCTTCGGTGCAAGCCAGCTTCAGCAGTTTCCTTCCCGCGCAACAGTGCGAAGCTTCTCTGTGGATACCTCCTTAGGCCAGCTTTCAGAGTTGCTTACCCTCTCGCTGAGAGAGGTCCTTCGGCCTCTGGTTCAGCCCTCCACCTCTTCAGACAGATGATGGCGACGCGGGTGGCTCTGTGACTCCGGCGCTACCACCCCACCGACACGCGACCAACTGTCAAGAATATAGT
Source organism: Rhinoraja longicauda (assembly GCF_053455715.1). Taxonomy (NCBI): domain Eukaryota; kingdom Metazoa; phylum Chordata; class Chondrichthyes; order Rajiformes; family Arhynchobatidae; genus Rhinoraja; species Rhinoraja longicauda. Next base: position 38,001,349 of record NC_135970.1, on the reverse strand, counting down.
TTTCCAAGCGGCGCTCTTCAAAGGGATCCCAGGCCATCTGCAATATCATCAGGTTTCTGCCTGTCGCATGCCTGGCATACCTCAAGCCATGAGCACAGTGACGCCGAAAGACTCTAAAAGCAGCCCAATAAATCATGGCTGTGACTGGTCTCATTCGTTAAGTCTCCATCAGATCTGGTCATTTGGTTGAGCAGAACATGAAGAGGTGACTAACTATCCAGGGTCCAGATAAAATGGACGCATTTTAAATTGACTCTTCGACCAAGTTACTCTTGTGCTGAGAACCTTAGTGTGACACGTGTGTGGCCAGGCCCCTGAAAGAACTCTCAGGGAAATAGATCCAATTTACAGTATAAGAAAATAACTGCAGATGCTGGTACAAATCGAAGGTATTTATTCACAAGATGCTGGAGTAACTCAGCAGGTCAGGCAGCATCTCAGGAGAGAAGGAATGGTATTTCGCCTGGGCAGCTTGCAGCCCAGCGGTATGAACATCGACTTCTCCAACTTTAGATAGTTCCTCTGTCCCTCTCTTCCCCTCCCCCTTCCCAGATCTCCCTCTATCTTCCTGTCTCCACCTATATCCTTCCTTTGTCCCGCCCCCCCTGACATCAGTCTGAAGAAGGGTCTCGACCCGAAACGTCACCCATTCCTTCTCTCCTGAGATGCTGCCTGACCTGCTGAGTTACTCCAGCATTTTGTGAATAAAGATCCAATTTACAGTTCAGTTTGGTGTCACATGTACCGAGGTACAGTGTAAAGCATTCGTTCGTTGCATGCTATCCAGTCAGCGGAAAGGATACACATGATTGCAATCGAGCCACCTGCTGTGTACAGATATTTTATTAGGTGAATAACTTTTAGTGCAAGGTAAAAGCAGCAAAGTCGAATGAAGGATAGTCGGACGGTCAACAATGAGGTCGATAGTAGTTCAGCACTGCTCTCTAGTTGCTGTAGGATGGTCCAGTTGCCTGATAACAGCTGGGAACAAACTGTTCCTGAAACTGGAGGTGTGCAAAGAGATCATGTATCTCAAAGTGAAATTGATGCTAAACCATCTTCAGTGCATCTTACAACAGGGACATGTGTAGGAAGGAACTGCAGATGCTGTTTTACACCAAAAAAAGACACAAAATGCTGGAGTAACTCAACGGGATAGGCAGTATCTCTGGAGAAAAGGAAAGGGTGACCTTTTGAGTGGAGAGCCTTCTTCAGACTCGACCCGAAACGTCACCCATTCCTTCTCGCCAGAGATGCTGCCTGTCCCGCTGAGTTACTCCAGTATTTAGTGTCTATTTGTTATAAGAGAAAAAACTGCTGTAATTTTCAGAACCAACTTTCAATAAGTGGGGACACAGAGGCACAGCTGGAGGAATTGCTACTGCACAGCACCAGAGACCCGGGTTCAATCCTGACCTCAGATTTTAGTTTTGTTTAGTTTCGTTGAGAGACACAGGTCATTCAGCCAACTGAGTCCGCGCCGACCAGCGATCCCCGCACACTAACACTATCACTCACACACTGGAGCCAATTTACAATTTTATCAAAGCCAATTAGTCTACAAACTTGTACTTTTTTGTAATGTGGAAGGAAACCAGAGCTCCTGGAGAAAACCCACACAGGTCAAGGGGAGAAGGTACAAACTGGTGCACAGACAGCACCTGTGGTAAGGATTGAGCCCGGGTCTTCGGTGCTGTAAGGCAGCAACTCTACCTCTGCGCCACCGTGAGACCATTTTCCGAACTAACTTTCAATAACCGGCGGCACAGTGGTTCAGCTGGTAGAGCTGTTGCCTCAGGGCGCCGGAGACCCAGGTTCGATCCTGACCTCGGGTGCTGTCTGTGTGGAGTTTGCATGTTCTCCCTGTGACCACGTGGGTCTCCTCTGGGTGCTCTGAAAGCTCCAGTTTCATTCTTTGGAGATGCAGCGTGGAGCCCTGTGACCCTTGTATACGGTCTCAGCGGGCTGTTTCTATGTATGTCGTGCTTAGTCTGGGTTTGTGCTATGTATTGCAATAATTTACTGAACTGTTTACAAAAAAAAGAATTTCACTCATGTGAAATTTCATTTCATGTCATAATAAAGAATATGTGGGAAGGAACTACCAAAGATAAACATAAAGTGCTGGAGTAACTGCGCGGGTCAGGCAGCATCACTGGAGAAAAAGGATGGGTGACCTTTTGAGTCGGAACTAGGTCTGAACAAAGGTTCCGACCTGAAGCGTCACCCATAATTTTTAATGCGGAAACATGCCTTTCGGTCTACCGAGTCCGTGCCAACCAGCAATCACCCCATTCACTGGCACTATCCTACACACGAGGGATCATCAAGTCAAGTCAAATGTATTTGTCACATACACATACACAATGTGCAGTGAAATGAAAGTGGCAATGCCTGCGGATTGTGCACAAAAAAGAATTACAGTTACAGCATATAAATAAAGTTAATAAGTTACTATAGTGTAGACAAACATTTAGTCTCTGGGGTTATAAAAGTTGACAGTCCTGATGGCAGGTGGGAAGAAACTCCGTCTCATCCTCTCTGTTTTCACAGCGTGACAGCGGAGGCGTTTGCCTGATCGCAGCATCTGGAACAGTCCGTTACTGGGGTGGTAGGGGTCCCTCATGATCTTGCTTGCTCTGCATCTGCACCTCCTGATGTATAGGTCCTGCAGGGGGACGAGTGTAGTTCCCATGGTGCGTTCTGCCGAACGCACTACTCTCTGCAGGGCCATCCTGTCCTGGGCAGAGCTGTTCCCAAACCAGACTGTAATGTTGCCGGACGGGATGCTCTCTACAGCCCCAGAGTAGAAGCAGTGAAGGATCCTCAGAGACACTCTGAATCTGACAGTACCCTAGCTTATGGAAAGACCGTTCAGAAGACTGATAACAGAAGGGAAGACACTGTCCTGAGTCTTGTGGGTTTCAGGCGTCTCTACCTATTGCTCTCTGGAAGCAGGGAGTCAAAGGGTCAACCAAGGTGGGACAAGTGTTTGATTATATTGGCTGTTTTTCAGAGGTGGCATGAAGTGTAGATGGAGTCAATGGTCTGTGTGATGGACTGGGATACACATATAGCTTTCTGTAATTTACTGCTGTCCAAAGCTGTTCCCACACTAAGTTGTGATGCAATCCAACAGTATGTTTCCTATGGAGCACCTGTAGACGTTTGCAAGAGTCATTGGAGACATGCCGAATTTCCCCTTTCCCTCTCTCAAATCAAAAATATTATTCGGCTCAGAAGATAGACGCAAAAAGCTGGATTAACTCAGCGGGACAGGCCGCATCTCTGGAGAAAAGGAATAGGTGACGTTTCGGGTCGAGACCCTTCTTCAGCTCAGTTTTGTGTCCTTTTATTATAATCCAAAACTGCCACAAATACAGCAACATCGTCCCTCAACACTGGTTCGGAGGAGGAATTAGCAGTTAAATTGAGTGTTTCTGGTCGAGCTGCTGAGAATTTGGCCGAAGAACACTGTCATAAACAGTGTTGTACTCTTATGTCTAAAACTTAGATCTGGGAGCACTGTTGCTGTTGCAGACATAGGCTTTGTAGTGGAAGCCAAGTAGTTAGGCGCTGCTGATGAAGCGTGTAGTCACTTATGTTTCACGCAAGCCCTTGGGCTACATCCATTTATCAGATCATCAGCAAAGTTCGACTGTCAAGTGCATTAGCGAGCAATTGAGTCAGGCCCATGTATTCCGAGAGAGATTACATGTTATTAAATTAAAGAGACCAAGGTTGGGGGAAGGAAAATATGTTGTTTTAAAATGCCACCAACAACTTTACATTATGTCAGTCCCGGAGAGATGCAACCCCCTAAATCTTCACCGAAACAAGCAGTTAGTTAGTTAGTTAGTTATCTCAAAATGCTGGAGTAACTCAGCGGGTCAGGCAGCATCTCTGGAGAGAAGGAATGGGTGACGTTTCGGGTCGAGACCCTTCTTCAGACTGATGACCTTTCTGTCATGGGCCTCCTCCAGTGTCATAGTGAGGCCCACCGCAAATTGGAGGAACAGCACCTCATATTTCGCTTGGGCAGCTTACAGCCCAGCGGTATGAACATTGACTTCTCCAACTTTAGATAGTTCCTCTGTCCCTCTCTTTCCCTCCCCCTTCCCTGTTCTCCCACTCTTCCTGTCTCCACCTATATCCTTTCTTTTTCCCGCCCCCCCCCCCTGACATCGCCTAAGAAGGGTCTCGACCTGAAACGTCACCCATTCCTTCTCTCCTGAGATGCTGCCTGACCCGCTGAGTGACTCCAGCATTTTGTGATACCTTCGATTTGTACCAGCATCTGCAGTTATTTTCCTACATAGTTAGTTCGTTAGTTTAGTTTAACTTATTGTCACGTGTGTCGAGGTACAGTGAAAAGCTTTTGTTGCGCGCTATCCAGTCAGCGGAAAGACAATACATGATTACAGTCGAGCCATTTACAGTGTACAGATACATGATAAGGGAATAACGTGTAGTGCAAGGTAAAGCCAGCAAAGTCCAGTCACGATTATTCCGAGGCTCACCAAAGAGGTGGATAGTCGTAGGAGATAGTTGACAGAATATTCATACCGATTGAATGGTAAAACCTTCTGCAAATTGGCCCAAGTTTGTAGTGAATAGATTAGAAAGTGGGGTAACATAGGACTAGCGTGAATGGATGATCAATGATCGGCGAGGACTCAGTGATTGAAGAGCCTGTTTCCTTGCTGTATTTCGAAAATAATCAATCCTCATTGAAACTTACCGAATAGTGAAAGGCGTGGATAAAATGGATGTGGAGAGGATGTTTCCACTAATGGGAGAGTCCAGGGCCAGAGGTCGTAGCCTCAGAATCAAAGGAGGTTCCTTTAGGAAGCAGATGGGGAGGAATTTCTTTAGTCAGGGGGTGGTGAATCAGTGGAATTCATTGTCACGGAAGGCCGTGGAGGTCAAGTCAGTGGATCTTTTTAAGGAAGAGATACATAGATTCTTGATTAGTACGGGTGTCAGGGGTTATGGGGAGAAGGCAGGAGAAGGCCTCTTATACGAAACGTATAAGATTATTAAGGGGTTGGACATGTTAGAGGCAGGAAACATGTTCCCAATGTTAGGGGGAGTCCAGAACAAGGGGCCACAGTTTAAGAATAAGGGGTAGGCCATTTAGAACGGAGATGAGGAAGAACTTTTTCAGTCAGAGAGTGGTGAAGGTGTGGAATTCTCTGCCTCAGAAGGCAGTGGAGGCCAGTTCGTTGGATGCTTTCAAGAGAGAGCTGGATAGAGCTCTTAAGGATAGCGGAGTGAGGGGGTATGGGGAGAAGGCAGGAACGGGGTACTGATTGAGAATGATCAGCCATGATCACATTGAATGGCGGTGCTGGCTCGAAGGGCCGAATGGCCTACTCCTGCACCTATTGTCTATTGTCTATTGTCTATTGTCTAAGGCAGGAGAATGCGGTTCGGAGGGAAGAGATAGATCAGCCATGATTGAATGGCGGAGTAGACCTGATGGGCCGAATGGCCTAACTTCTCCTATCACCTATGAATTTACGAACAATTTGAGAAAATATTCATCACAAGTCAGTCCTGGGGGAAATATTTTACTTGAGTGTTGCAAGTAAATGAATCAAACAGCACCCATCTCCAGACATTTGGTGCTAGTGAAGTCAACAGACTGAATAAACAGAGCCAGTACCACAAGCAGACAACACCATTTTAGCGCCAACAGCCAAGGATGCCATATTTGGACACATAAGATTAAAGATAACTAGACTGGACTCCAGTAAATTAAAACCTTTAAAATATCTAATGAATTTTTCTACTGAAGAGTAAAAATAAAATCTATCGTTAAAGAAATTACTACTCTTCAGGAAAGTTTTATGGGATTTTGACCAGTGGAAGCCTGAATTCCTACTTTTCTAGACAGACGTTGCTCTATTTCTGATTAGTAGGAAGAATATCTGGCTCGCCATTGCTTCAAAGTTGCTGTGGACACATAAATGATGCATAAGATTTTTATGCCGTGGTTACATTTCTAAATAACGACCATTATGTTTTGTTGTGAGAGCTGAGGATGGATGTGCTGGCAATGGACAGGATGTTGCCAGGACTCGAGGGCCTGAGCTCTAGGGAGAGGTTGAGCAGCCGAGGACGACATTCCTTGGAGCGCAGGAGGATGAGAGATGATCTTGTAGAAGTGTACAAAATCATCAGAGGAATAGATCAGATAGATGCATGGAGTCTCTTTCCATAGGGAAATTGAGAACCATAGGTTTAAGGTGAGGTGGGGGGTGGGGGGTGGGGGGGGGGGAGATTTAATAGGAATTGGAGGGGTAACTTTTTCACACAGAAGGTGGTGAGTGTAGGGAACATGCTGCTGGAGGAGGCAATAGACAATAGGTGCAGGAGTAGGCCATTCGGCCCCTCGAGCCAGCACCGCCATTCAATGTGATCATGGCTGATCATTCTCAATCAGTACCCCGTTCCTGCCTTCTCCCCATACCCCCTGACTCCGCTATCCTTAAGAGCTCTATCTAGCTCTCTCTTGAATGCATTCAGAGAATTGGCCTCCACTGCCTTCTAAGGCAGAGAATTCCACAGATTCACAACTCTCTGACTGGAAAAGGTTTTCCTCATCTCCGTTCTAAATGGCCTACCCCTTATTCTTAAACTGTGGCCCCTTGTTCTGGACTTCCCCTTCTCCCTTTAACCTCTGACACCGGTGTAAACTCCACACCGACAGGATTGAACCTAGGTCTCTGGGTCACTGTGGTGCAGCAGCTCTACCAGCTGCGCCACTGTTAGTTCAAGAACTACTTAAAAGATTTGCGGATATATTTTAGCCTCCCATTTCACAAGTCTGGACACCATTCAGACCAAACTTTAAACAAATTTCCTGTTTGCTGTTTTAAGTAACTACACTTTGCTAGGGCACAGTGGTCGAGTTGCTGCTTTACAGCGCCAGAGATCCGGGTTCGATCCCGACTACGGGTGCTGTCTATACGGTGTTTGTACGTTCTCCCCATGACCTGCGTGGGTTTTCTCCAGGATCTTTGGTTTCCTCCCACACTCCAAAGACATACAGGTGTGTAGGTTAATTGGCTTGGTATAAATGTAAATTTTCCCCAATGTGTGTGTAGGATAGTGTTTGGTGTACGGGTGATCGCTGGTAGACATGGACTCGGTGGGCCGAAGGGCCTGTTTCTGTGCTGTATCTACCTATAGGAAGGCAAAATTTAGGAAGAGCTTATGAATCCACGAAAGGTTCGGTGTGCCACAAAATTCTATCCCAGGGAAAAAGATGATAGCTCAGAAATGGAGCAAAAAAACAAAATTATATTTACCAGCAAACATAACCGTGTGCAGTTTAAACACTTTTGGTGAGGTGTTAAAGGTAGCTTGGGACTCACTGGAAAGTTACTGATATATTGCCCTCAATGTTGCTGGTGTTAGCTGAGGCTATACTGCCCTAGTTAACTCACCCTGTGAGTTCAACAAAGATTGCCAAGAAAGCAAACAAACAAAATATACACACACCCCCCCCAATCGTTTCCACTCGTCACTTTAATTTCATGTTTCATGCAGTTTGTGTTTTCGTGTTTTAATGACTGTTGGCAGATCAATTTCCCTCCTGGGATAAATAAAGTTCTAACGTATGTTATAGTAGCATGAAAGTGTATAGCAGGGAACTCCAGATGCTGGTTTATACCGAAGATAAACATAACATGCTGGAGCAACTCAGCGGGACAGGCAGCATCTCTGGATAGAAATAACCTTCTGTCCCATTCCTTCTCCCCAGAGATGCTGCCTGTCAATAGACAATAGACAATAGGTGCAGGAGGAGGCCATTCGGCCCTTCGAGCCAGCACCGCCATTCAATATGATCATGGCTGATCATTCTCAATCAGTACCCCGTTCCTGCCTTCTCCCCATACCCCCTGACTCCGCTATCCTTAATTCAAGATTCAAGATAGCTTTATTGTCATCCAAATTGGACGAAATTCAGTCACCCACAGTCCAACAACAAAAGCATCAAAATAGGCATTAAAATTACACAACCCCCAAAACACACAAAAGAAACATCCATCAAGAAAACATCCATCACAGTGAGTCTCCTCCAGTCCTCTCCTCACTGTGATGGAAGGCCACAATGTGTTTTCCCTTCTCCTGCTGTCCTCTCCCGCGGTCAGGTTGTTGTGGTTGCAGGCCGCGCCGGACGGTCCGCAGCGGGCCGAGCCTAAGGCGAGTCACAGCCGCTCCCGCAGCCTCCGAAGACGGCCGGCTCCGCCGATGATAAGTCCGATCCGGGGCGGGCGAACACGCTGCTGCTGCCGCTGTTGCTGCACGTCGGGGCGGTCGTGGCTCCCGACATTGAAGCCCCCGCCCAGCAGAGAAATATCCCGTAGCCTATCTTAGGCCGCGCCAGACGGTGAAATGTCCGCGACCCAAGCCCCGCGATCCAGGGCGGGCGAACACGCTGCCGGAGCTCCTGATGTCGGCATCCAGAGCCCTGGAGGCCGCCAGCTCCAGGAGTTGGGCCGATGGTAGGCCGCAGCAGGAACGGAGACAACACCCAGAAAACAAAGGTCGGGTCTCCGTTCGGAAGGGACACCTCTTTACAATTTTACAGTTCCCCCCCCCCCCCCCCCACATACACACATAGTACACAAACACAAAAACACGACATCACAACTACAATTAAGACAAAAAAAACAACAAAAACACAAAGACAAATGGACCGCAGGTAAGCCGCAGCTGCTATGGCAGCGCCGCCATTTTGAGCTTTATCTAGCTCTCTCTTGAATGCATTCAGAGAATTGGCCTCCATTGCCTTCTGAGGCAGAGAATTCCACAGATTCACAACACTCTGACTGAAAAAGTTTTTCCTCACCTCAGTTCTAAACGGCCTACCTCTTATTCTTAAACTGTGGCCCCTTGTTCTGGACTCCCCCAACATTGGGAACATGTTTCCTGCCTCTAACGTGTCCAACCCCTTAATAATCTTATATGTTTAGATAAGATCCCCTCTCATCCTTCTAAATTCCAGTGTATACAAGCTTAGTCGCTCCAGTCTTCCAACATATGACAGTCCCGCCATTCCGGGAATTAACCTAGTAAACCTACGCTGCACACCCTCAATAGCAAGAATATCCTTCCTCAAATTTGGAGACCAAAACTGCACACAGTACTCCAGGTGTGGTCTCACTACGGCTCTGTACAACTGTCCTGCTGAGTTACTCCAGCATTTTGGGTCTATCTTAAGCGTAACAAGAGGCAGAGTAAAAAGTGAGAGAGTGGGAGGAGACATGTTGCGAGACTCCGCAGGGGTGGGGACAGGGCAGGGCAAGCCAAATTTTAAAAAGAGAAATATTGCTTTCTATTTCATTTATGCTACGGCGTTGCAGAGAAAGCAGGAGTGAAATATTGACAGGAGCACAGATAGACAGAGAGTGTCCCATACCGACCTTAGGAAGGTGAGTGAATGAGGCAGGTTGGCCTTGTCTTGCCTAAGGTTCGACACAAGGAACTGCAGGTGCTGATTTACCAACAAAAAAAGACACAATGTGCGGGAGTTACTTAGCGGCTCAAGCAACATCTGACCAGGTCCTGGATGGGCAACGTTTCAGATCTTAAAAAGGGGTCCCGACTCAAAACATCGACAATCCTTTTTCTCCAGAGATGCTGCCTGACTGGCTGAGTTACTCCAGCACTCTGGTTCTTTATTTGTCTTGCCTTAGTTAACTTACCACACTCTGAAACAATATTATATCATTAACCTTCTTTCTGAGGACAATATTGAAAGACAAGGTTCAAGCTCCCAACTAAATCAAATCGCCACCATTTGATAGGTGGCAGTAGAGTTGCTGCCTCACAGCGCCAGAGACCCGGGTTCAATCCTGACTACGGGTGCTGTCTGTACGGAGTTTGTACAGACTGTGACTGCGTTGGTTTTCTCCAGGTGCTCTGATTTCCACCCACATTCCAAAGATGCGCAGGTTTATAGATTAATTGGCTTCTGTAAGTTGTTCCAAGCATGTAGGATAGAACTAGTGTACCAGTGGGCGCTGGTCAGTGTGGACTCAATGGGCCAAAGGGCCTGTTTCAATGATGTATAGCTTAGCTTAGCTTAGCTTAGCTTAGCTTAGCTTAACTTAACTTAACTTAACTTAACTTAACTTAACCTAACTTAACTTAACCTAACTTAACCTAACTTAACTTAACTTAACTTAACTTAACTTAACTTAACTTAACTTAACTTAACTTAACTTAACTTAACTTAACTTAACTTAACTTAACTTAACTTAACTTAACTTAACTTAACTTGCACACTTCTAAATTTTCAAGGGGTGATAGTGGAAAATATTGTGCCTCCTTAAGTTTAAAACCCCACCCTTCCAGATCTTGTCTATTGCAATCAGTCAGATAATGAGGAACGGGAGAAGGAACAGATCAATATTTGTGTGGCTGCACGGACCACACTTCCAAATCATAACCACTTCTGTGTCCTGAAGCAGCTCTCTTCAGGCAGAACAAACAAAATAAAAGATTCCACATAAATAACCAGCTAGTATTGTCTGTGCAAACAGACCCAAAGTGCTGGAGTAACTCAGCGGGTCAGGCAGCATCTCTGGAGAACATGGATAGGTGATGTTTTGTGATGAGACCCTTCTTCGGCAGGTCTGAAGCGTTTTGTGTCCTTTTGGGTATCGAGTAGCATCTACAGTTCCTTGTTTCTAAGTAGTGTGTGTGTGTGTGTGTGTGTGTGTGTGTGTGTTTGTGTGTGTGTGCGCGTGCAAGCATGTGTGTGAGCATGTGTGCTTTTGGACGTGCGTGTGCGTGTGTGCGCGTACGTGTATGTGTTTGTGTTCATGTATATATGTGCGTGCGTGTGTGTTTGTGTTTGTGTCTGTGTATCCATGTGCATTTGTGCGTGTGTGCAGTAGGCACAAACACACTGCCTCAGATCGCATTATATTTTGTGGTGTTTGGAGCTCCGAGTTGTCGTTTTTGAAAGCAAGTAATGAATGCACAAACAGAAGGAATTGTCAGGAGGAGGTGAATTCAGCATCGGGACTTTGCTTGCGCTAAACTCTGTTTAGTTGGGTTGTGTCACGCGGGCTATGTGACCCTAATAGGCTAAGGAAGTCCAGTAGATGGTCACATTGATATCCTGGAAGCAGCGTCTGGCTGCCCATCTGGGAACATTTAACACAGGGAGGTTTGTGCCTAGTATTCCCAAAGTTCACTCATGTTTTTCCCAAAAGAATTCAGCGTGGGTGCTCGGCAAAACACTGTACGAGCAATATTCACAGGCTAAATAAAGGCAGCATCTCACATCTGATTATTTCTATTATCGAATGTCTTTCAGTGCTGTACATCTTCGAAAAGCATTGATTGGAACTTGACGCACACACACACACTCACACCACACACACGGCAACTGGCAATTTTATTCTTCATAAAGGAAATTGCTGCTACAGTGATCTGAAATGAACATAAATTAGAAATTAAGAGTCAAGTGTGTTTTGTTGTCATATGACCAGATAGAACAATGACATTCGTACTTGCAACAGCACAACAGAATATGTAAACATGGTACACTGTAAACAATATAATAAACGAGAAATAAATAGTTCAGTATGTGTGTGTATATGTGTATATATATATATTTATATATACATATCTATTTATATGTGTGTGTGTGTATATATATATATATATATATATATATATATATATATATATACACACACACAGCATCTGCAGTTATTTTCTTACACGAGATATATATATATATATAGTGTAAGAAAATAACTGCAGATGCTGTTACAAATCGAAGGTATTTATTCTGGAGTAACTCAGCAGGTCGGGCAGCATCTCAGGAGAGAAGGAATGGGTGACGTTTCGGGTCGAGACCCTTCTTCAGACTGATGTCAGGGGGGGGCGGGACAATGGAAGGATATAGGTGGAGACAGGAAGACAGTGGGAGATCTGGGAAGGGGGAGAGGAAGAGAGGGACAGAGGAACTATCTAAAGTTGGAGAAGTCGATGTTCATACCGCTGGGCTGCAAGCTGCCCAGGCGAAATATGAGGTGCTATTCCTCCAATTTCCGGTGGGCCTCACTATGGCACTGGAGGAGGCCCATGACAGAAAGGTCAGACTGGGAATTGGAGGGGGAGTTGAAGTGCTCGGCCACCGGGAGATCAGATTGATTAGTGCGGACTGAGCGTAGGTGTTGAGTGTATATATACACACAGATGAGCCAAAACATTATGACCACCTGCCTAATGTGCTGTTGATCCTCTGTGTGCTGCCAAAACAGCGCCGACCCACCAAGGCATGGACTCTACCAGACCCCTGAAGGTGTCCTGTGGTATCTGGCACCAAAACATTAGCAGCAGATCCTTCAGGTCCTGTAAGTTGCGAGGTGGAGCCGCTGTGGATCGAACTTGTCGATCCAGCACATCCCACAGATGACCAACCGGATTGAGATCCATTCCAGAACACTGTGAGCAGTGTGGCAGGGCGCATTATCCTGCTGAAAGAGGCCACTGCCATCAGGGAATACCATTGCCATGAAGGAGTGTACCTGGTCTGCAATGATGTTTAGGTAGGTGACACGTGTTAAATTGACGTCTATATGAATGGCCGGACCGAGGATTTCTCAGCAGAACATTGCCCAGAGCATCACTCCCTTCACCGGCTTGTCGTGTTTCCACAGTTCATCCTTGTGCCATCACTTCCCCAGGTTAACGGCGCACACGTACACGGCCATCCACGTGATCTAAAAGAAAACGGGACTCATCGGACCAGGTGACCTTCTTCCACTGCTCCAAGGTCCAGTTCCGACGCTCGCGTGCCCAGTGTAGGCGCTTTCGACGATGGACAGGGGTCATCATGGGCACTCTGACCGATCTGCGGCTACGCAGCCCCACACACTGCAGGGTGCCCAACACCCTGTCACCGGTTTGTAGTTTGTCCCTCCTCGGACCACTGTCGGTAGGTACTCACCACTGCTGACCGGGAGCACCCCACAAGCCTTGCCGTTTCAGAGATGCTCTGACCCAGTCGTCTGGCCATAACAATTTGGCCTTTGTCAAAGTCGCTCAGGTCTTTACTCCTGCCCATTTCTCCTGCATCCAACACATCAACTTCAAGAACTGCCTGTTCACTGGCTGCCTAATATATCCCACCCCTTGACAGGTGCCATTGTAACAAGATAATCAATATTGTTCACTTCACCTGTCAGTGGTCATAATGTTTTGGCTCATCAGTGGATACACACACAAACACACGCACACACGCACTCACGCACTCACACGCACACGCACACACACACACACACACACACACACACACACGTGGTGCAGCAATAGAATTGCTGCCTTACAGCACCAGAGACCCAGGTTCATTCCTGACTACGGAGCTGTCTGTACGGAGTTGGTCCGTTTTCCCCCTGACCTGCGTGGGTTTACTCCGGGCGCTCCGGTTTCCTCCCACACTCCAAAGACGTACAGGTTTGCAGGTTAATAGGCTTCAGTAAAAAATTTAATTGTCCCGAGTGTTTGTCGGGTAGTGCTAGTGTGCGGGGATCGCTGGTTGGCACGGTCTCGGTGGGCTGAAGGGCCCGTTTCCACACTGTATCTCTACACTAAACTAAGCTACTGGGAACATCCTGACCACGTCCGCCCACGTCTACTCTATCTAGGCCTTTCATTATTTGGTAAATACCGCTTAATCTTAGAATCAATTGCAGTCAATTGTACGAAAAGCAAAGCAATGTTGGAAATTGGTCGCATCTGATGGTGAAAATTCACCCCAATTTCAATGGACAGACAAATGGGCATCATTAGCAAAAAATAGTTCTTGGCCTGGAACTGAGACTTTTATGTGTATTCGAGTCCGAGACGTTCTCCACTGTTAATTACTGCCTTGGTCTGTGCGGATTGATGCTGTCTCAGTGGTGGCTCGTCCCCACCACCACCAAAGCACAGCTAAAGCTGAGCCCGAGAGCAGACAGCGGGAGAGGATGCACCCACAGGAATGCCGCTACTTCTGCCTCGAGAAAATTGCAGCGAATTGAGGACGCAGCCCGGACCATCACACAAACCAACCTCCCTCCCGTTGAATCCATCTACACCTCACGCTGCCCCGGCAAGGCCAGCAGCATCATCAAGGACGAGTCGCACCCCGGCCACTCCCTCTTCTCCCGCCGGGCAAAAGGTACAGAAGTGTGAAAAACGCACACCTCCAGATTCAGGGACAGTTTCTACCCGGCTGTTATCAGGCAACTGAACCATCCCACCACAACCAGAGAGCAGTGCTGAACTACTATCCACCTCATTGGTGATCCTCGGACTTTCCTTGATCAGACTTTGCTGGCTGTACCTTGCATTAAGGGTTATTGCCTTTATCGTGTATCTGTACGTTGTAGGTGGCTCCATTGTAATCGTGTAGATAGACACAAGAAGCTGGAGTAACTCAGCGGGGCCAGGCAGCATCTCTGGAGAGAAGGAATGGGTGACGTTTCGGATTGTGACCCTTCTTCAGACTGGTAATCGTGCATTGTCTTTCCACTGGCTGGATCGCACGCTACAAAAGCTTTTCACTGTACCTCGGTACACGTGACAATAAGCTAAACTGAACCGAACTGGACTTACACTAACTCCCTGCCAGCTTTCCCCAGACGGGAATTTGCCTTGAGGGCAATACAATGCAATACAACACAATACAATACAATATCTTTATTGTCATTGTACAAGTACAGCGAGATTAAGAATGTCACTTCCATATCGATGCTATAAAATAAATAGAAAGTATTTATTCACAAAATGCTGGAGTAACTCAGCAAGTCAGGCAGCATCTCAGGAGAGAAGGAATGGCCAACGTTTCGGGTCGAGACCCTTCTTCAGACTGAAGAAGGTAGACACACACACACACAGACTGAAGAAGGGTCTCGACCCGGAACGTCGCCCATTCCTTCTCTCCCGAGATGCTGCCTGACCTGCTGAGTTACTCCAGCATTTTGTGAATAAATACCTTCGATTTGTACCAGCATCTGCAGTTATTTTCTTACACTATAAAATAAATAAATCACGGCGGAAACGAAAACAGCAAAGGGAGGGGGAGAAAAAAAAGGAGACGAGGTAAAGTGAAAAAAAGGTTCATGCAGGGTCAGTTGTGCCAGATGACCCTGGGGGCAGATACAGATCATGGAGGGCTCTCAGCAGGTCCGATTCAGAGCAGCTATAGCTCCAGGGATAAAGCTGTTCCTTAGTCCGGAGGTGCGGGTGTAGAAGTCCTTCTACCGTCTGCCACATGGAAGTAGTTCAAACAGACGGTGGCACGGGTGTGCGGAGTCCTTGTAGATGCTGGTGGCTTTCCTGAGGCAGCGTGCGTTGTAGATGTCCTCCAGGGCCGGCAGCTGTAATTTTATGACCACCGTCCGAGTCTTTGCTACTGCCTTCTCCTCAGGATGAAGGAGGAGGAGAAGGTTTGGTCGTTTGGGTCCCACAGATCAGACTTTTTCTAGTTAATCCTCAGTTCAAGAGCCCAGTAGCAGCAACTCTACCGCCACACTACTGCGCTAATTGTAGTTCAAGGCAAATATTAAGCAGAAGCCACATAGCTTCCAAAATGACCATAAGAAATTTGGCATTGCCTTCTGAAGAAGAGCTAACAGTAGATTTATGGTATTCTGGCCAATATTTTGTCCAAACAAAATCACTGAACTCCTTCATTTATTTCATAGCTGTTTATGGAGCTTTGCTACGTGCAAATTACCTACTGTATTTTCTTTTGTTGGCAGAATTCAGAATCAATCACTACATTCTGATGCTTCAGTTGATCGTCCTCTTCTAAGCACTTCAACATCTATGATTTTTGATACACAGAATTTTTTAAATCTCATATAAAATCATTTTTTTAATTAATAATTCTCCACCCATTTTGTCTGAATATCAGAATATGCAGGTGCTCTACCATAGTCAAAACTATTTTGTGCCATATTTTGCAATGTCCTTTGTTCACATTGGTTCAGTGGCGCAGCGGTAGAGTTGCTGCCTTGCAGCGCCAGAGAACAGGGTTCAATAGACAATAGACAATAGGTGCAGGAGGAGGCCATTCGGCCCTTCGAGCCAGCACCGCCATTCAATGTGATCATGGCTGATCATTCTCAATCAGTACCCCATTCCTGCCTTCTCCCCATACCCCCTGACTCCGCTATCCTTAAGAGCTCTATCTAGCTCTCTCTTGAATGCATTCAGAGAATTGGCCTCCACTGCCTTCTGAGGCAGAGAATTCCACAGATTCACAACTCTCTGACTGAAAAAGTTTTTCCTCATCTCAGTTCTAAATGGCCTACCCCTTATTCTTAAACTGTGGCCCCTTGTTCTGGACTCCCCCAACATTCGATCCTGACAAAGGATGCTTCTGTACGGAGCTTGTACATTCTCCCTGTGACCTCGTGGGTCTTCTCCGGGTGCTCCGGTTTCCTCCCACACTCCAAAGACGTACAGGTTTGTAGGTTAAATGGCTTCTGTAAATTGTAAATTGTCCCTAGTGTGTAGGATAGTGCTAGTGAATGGTGTGACCGCTGGTCGGTGTGGACTCGATGGGCTGAAGGGCCTGTTTCCATATCTCTAAAGTCTAAAGTCTATATCCAAGAACCACTGTACACAAAGCAGTTAAGCACATTACATTGCAGAGATAGAAAAAAATGTAGCAAGGAAGATCTAACATGATGTTATAATGGTGCAAAATGCCTATTGTCGCATTCCGGTTCTAATATGTTATAGTCGAAGATAGACACAAAATGTTGGAGTAACTCAGCGGGACAGGCAGCATCTCTGGAGGGTAGGAATGGGTGGCGTTTTGAAGAAGGGTCTCGACCCTAAACGTCACCCATTCCTTCTCTCCAGAGGTGCTGCCTGTCCCTCTGAGTTACTCCAGCATTTTGTGCCTATCTTCGATTTAAACCAGCATCTGCAGTTCCTTCCTACCAGGATGTTATAGTCACTGGTACTCCTTTGTTCTCTGATTCGACCAAAATTATGGCTGTTCTTTCCAGAATCCCGATTTAAACATATGAAATGTGACGCAAAGACGCAGGCTGAAGCACATAATTAGAGATAGTAATACTACACATAGTGTTCAGTGTTCCCACAAAATGGTCACAGAATTAATCACTACATTCTGATGTTTCAGTTGATCAAGTTGTCATACAGTTCATGATCTTAATCTGAAGGGTATCCTTAGCCTCATAGACACCTACTTACTTTTCCTTCGCAAGTATATCATCCACACTAGTGATAATGTTTGGAAATACCATCATTATGATTAGTACGGGCGTCAGGGGTTATGGGGAGAAGGCAGGAGAATGAGGTTAAGAGGGACAGATAGATCAGCCATGATTGAATGGCGGAGTAGACTTGATGGGCCGAATGACCTCATTCCACTCTTGTCTCTTATGATCTTATGCTCTTATGATTATGGTGTCAAAAGAGTACAATGATATGAGGAGGGACTTCATTGAAATCCACCAAATAGTGAAAGTCCTGGTTAAAGTGGAAGTGGAGAGGATGTTTCCACTTGTGTGAGAGTCTAGGACCAGAGATCCTAGCCTCAGAATAAAAGGATTTACCTTTAGAAAGGGGATGAGAAGAAAAGTCTTTAATCAGAGGGTGGTGAATCTGTGGAATTCATTGCCACAGACAGCTGTGGAGGCCAAGTCAATAGATATTTTTAAGGCGGAGATTGACAGATTCTTGATTAGTACGGGTGTCAGGGGTTATGTGGAGAAGGCAGGAGATTGGGATTGAGAGGGAAAAATAGACCAGCCATGATCAAATGTCAGAGCAGACTTGATGGGCTTACCCACATACACTAGTTCTATATTATTCCACTTACTCATTTACTACCTACACTGCAGGAAGAGTTTACAGAGGCCAATTAACCTACAAACCCACACTTCTTTGGTGATATGAGAGGAAACCAGAGCACCCAGAGAAAACCCACGCGGTCACGAGAATGATATGTTTGTCCAGGAGTTCTGGAGTCATAAGATCATAAGATCATAAGTGATAGGAGCAGAATTAGGCCACTCCGCCATTCAATCATGGCTGATCTATCTCTCCCTCCTAACCCCATTCTCCTGCCTTCTCCCCATAACCTTTGCCGCATGTAGTGGTTCCTTCAGTGCCACTACACGGTGTACCACTTTAAACCATGTTTGCTAGCAGACACTTCATCTTAGCTTAGCTTAGGGATACAGCATGGAAACAGGCCATTCGGCCTAACTCAGCCTTGGCGAACAAAATGCCCCATCTAATCTTATCCCCTTTGCCAGTAACTGTTCCACGTCCCTCTAAACATCTCCCATCCATGTATCCATCCAACCGTCTTCTAAATGTTGTTATTGTACCTGGCCTCACCTACAGCTCCGGCAGCTTGCTCCATACACACACCATCCACTGTGAAAAATGTTGTTCCTCAAATTCCAATCAGACCTTTGAAGGCACCTTGCCAACTGACTGGCAATGCAGGTTAGGTACAAGGAACTGCAGATGCTGTCATCGATCTGAAGAAGATTCCCGACCCAAAACATCGCCTTCAGAGATGCTGCCAGACCTGTTGTGTTACTCCAGCACTCGATGTTCTGGCCAAACAATTTTACCTTGACATGGAAGAGGGGGAATGAAGAAAGGAAAAAAAGACACAAAGTGCTGGAGTAACTCAGCGGGCCAGGCAGCATCTCTGGAGAAAAGGAATGGGTGATGTTTCAGGTCGAGACCCTTCTTCAGACTGAGAGTCAGGGGAGAGAGAAACGAGAGATATAGACGGTGATATAGAGAGATACAGAACAAAAAAATGAATGCAAAAAAAGTAACGATGTTAAAAGAAA
Organism: Rhinoraja longicauda; assembly: GCF_053455715.1. Classification (NCBI taxonomy): domain Eukaryota; kingdom Metazoa; phylum Chordata; class Chondrichthyes; order Rajiformes; family Arhynchobatidae; genus Rhinoraja; species Rhinoraja longicauda. Next base: position 37,982,474 of record NC_135970.1, on the reverse strand, counting down.
CATCAACTTCAGTGGAGGGGGGACAGAGAGAAAGAGAAGGCAAGGGTTACTTGAAGTTGGAGAAAACAATATTCATACCTCTGGGTTGTAAGCTGCCCAAGTGAAATATGAGGTGCTGTTCCTCCAATTTGTGTTTGAACATGGATAGGTGATGTTTGGGATCACTCCTTCAGACTGATCTATTCAGGTGACTGAAGAGAGGTCACCATCTCACTTCAAAAAAACCTCCATACAGTCATCGGGAACAAGAGTCCCAGTCAGAAAAACCTGGAATCGATATCGGGAACTTTCTGAGTAAAGAGGATAAGCCAGCAACATTTTCAACCGGCCTCAGATTGTAAAATATGAATTAACACATGTGCAGGAAGGGATTGCAGATGCTGCTTTACACCAAAGGTAGCCACAAAAAGCTTCAGACTTCTTCATTACAAAGATTAACACATCTTTATCACTGACATGGGAACAATTTTTGTTAAACAAAAATCTACCAATTTCAATTTGATCTTTGTTTCTACAATGCAAATTAAAACCATTGCCAAAAGGATACAAACTGTTTACGCAATTTAATTCTGTATTGCAACAATGGAAAACTGATGTATAGTTAAACTTGGAAAATGGGCCACAGAAGAAATGGGACCAACAAAAATCAGTGATCGAAGCGAAACGATTGATGGCTCTGTGTGAAAAATGTGCTTGAATATGTTTAACTAGAAAGTTGTGATAATGTTATTCTTATGGTAGATTAAATCACAAATAATCATATTTTTGTTATAGCTGCTTTGGCTCTGTATGGACTGTGTTCTCAGATCCCTGGACCAGTTCCATGTCCTCCAAAAAAATGGAATTTATTCTGGTGACTAAAATGCTCGTAAGTATCTCGGATTCCTCTCCTTGACTTTCACATACAATACAATACAATACAATACAATATATCTTTATTGTCATTGTACAGGGGTACAACGAGATTGGGAATGCGCCTCCCATACGATGCAATAATTTAATTAGCTAGTCAGTATTAATTTAAACAACCCAATGAAACAAATTGTAACAGTTTTAAAACAGAATAAAGTGCAAGTAGATCTGTGCCGGTTCACTGTGCGATGTGACCATCCGGCTCAGCAGGACCGGTTCATAGCAGCTATGGCCCTGGGGATGAAGCTGTTCCTGAGTCTGGAGGTGCGGGCGCAGAAGGCCTTATATCGTCTGCCCGATGGTAGAAGTTCGAACAGACTGTTGCAGGGGTGTGAAGAGTCTTTGTGGATGCTGGTGGCTTTTCTGAGGCATCGTGTGTTGTAGATGCCCTCCAAGGCTGGTAGCTGTGTTCCGATGGTCCTCTGAGCTCTATGGACTACCCGCTGAAGAGCTTTCCTCTCTGCCTCCGTGCAGCTGAGATAACACACAGGGATGCCATGTGTTAGGATGCTCTATATGGTGCAGCGGTAGAAGGTCGTCAGCAGCTGTTGGGGTAGACCAGGCCCCAACATCGAGTGAGAAAATCCCCCAATCTTTAAACAGAATGATCGGGTTCTGATAAACACCTCTGCAATGTCATTCCCATGGTTTACAATGTAATTAGAAACTAAAGATAGAAAGAAAAATTAGGTCGGTGCACAATTTTTAAAATGCTGCACTTTGGCCCAATAACACGGTGGTGCAGCGGTAGAGTTGCTGCCTCACAGCGCTTACATCTAGGGGTGCCAACTATCTCACTCCCAAATACGGGACAAGGTGACGTCACCGCCCCGCGCCCCACGTGACCTCACCCAGCCAGCGGCCACGTGCCCCGCTCCACCAATGGCGGCCGCCCTGGCCGGGAGGCGGGTTGCTAGGCAACCTCCGTTAGGCGTCGGCCGGGCCTCCGGGCCTAGACTGTCCGGAGCTAAAATGTCGGAAACCTAGAGTGTCGGGACCTACAGCATCCGGGCCTGCAGCACCCCCCGGGCCTACAGCGTCCGGGCCCACAGTGCCCCCCAAGCCTAATACAGGACAAGGGCAGTCCAGTAAGGGGCAAACCAATTTAGCCCAAAATATGGGATGTCCCGGCTAATACAGGACAGTTAGCAACCCTACTTACAGCGCCAGAGTCCCAGGTTCGATCCTGCCTACGGGTGCTTGTCTGTACGGAGTTTGTACGTTCTCCCCGTGACCTCATGGGTTTTCTCCCATCACCTCGGTTTCCTCCCACACTCCAAACACGTACAGGTTTGTCGGTTAATTGGCTTGGTAAAAATCCTCCCTAGTGTGTGTAGGATAGTGTTAGTGCGCGGTAATCGCTGGTTGGCCCAGACTTGCTGGGCCAAAGGCCCTTTTCCGCGCTGTATCTCTAAACTAAACTAAACATAAATGTTCCAGCATTGAATTCCAAGTTCAAGCCCCCAACTTTTTAATAGGATTTAAATCTCCTACATTCTTGTCAGAAAGGTTCCCATGCAAGGGGTTTTCTAACTAGAAAACAGAGAGCTAAACGCGGCCCAAAATAAGAACTTTCAAATGACGATAGGCGAAAAAATGTTTCTGCTTGTGGTCGAGCCAGAAACATAAATGTAAGATAATCACCATTAAGTCCACTAAGGAATTCAGTGGAAACGTCTTTACCCAGAGAGTGGTTTGCATGTGGAATGTGTTTGCTCATGGTTTGCCTGAGGCAATTAGAGTACTTACACAAGAAGAAATTAGACCAGTCTGCAGGGTAGAGGGGTATGGAGGGTTTGCTACTGACAGGGTCAGTGGAGGTAAGGTGGGATGAAGCACATGCAAAATGCAAACTCGAACAGCACGGTGGCACAGCGGTAGAGTTGCTGGCTCACAGCACCAGAGGCCTGGGTTCGCTCCTGACTATGGGTGCTGTCTTGTACGGAGTTTGTGCGTTCTCCCCGTGGCCTGCGTGGGTTTCCTCCCACACTCCAAAGATGTGCAGGTTTATTGGTCTGAAGAAGGGTCTCGGCCCGAAACCTAATCAGTCTGAAGAAGGGTCTCGACCCAAAACGTCACCCATTCCTTCTCTCCTGAGATGCTCCCTGACCTGCTGAGTTACTCCAGCATTTTGTGAAATAAAAACCAGGCTTATTGGTTAATCGGCTTGGTACAAATTGTAAATTGTCCCTGGTGTGTGTCGGATAGTGTTGGTGTGCGGGGATCGCTGGTCGTCGGGCCATGCTGAATATCTAAACTAAACTAAACTAAACTAAACTAGCCAAAACAGATTGGATTGAATGACCTAGATATGAAAGTGTGATAACGGAACTAGTGTAAATGGGTGACCGATGGTCGGTGTTGACTCGATGGGCCGAAGGGCCTGTTTCTGTGCTGCACTTCCAATCTGAACTCAGTTAATCAATAGAAACATTTGGGGAAAGTTTTCAAGACAAATGTGTCCTGGGGTGGCCTGTTTCCATGTGGTATTTTTCAAACAATCAATAAAAACCTTTATTGCCTCGTTCAAGATTCAAGATTCAAGATATCTTTATTTGTCATCCAAAAAACAGGTTTTTTGGACGAAATTTCGTCACCCACAGTCCAACAATAAGAGCAATAAAATAAGCAAATTACACAACCCCAACCAACACAAAACCCCCCAAAAAGAAACATCCATCACAGTGAGTCTCCTCCAGTCCCCTCCTCACTGTGATGGAAGGCCAGAATGTCTTTTTCTCTTCCCCTGCCGTCTTCTCCTGCGGTCAGGCTGTTGTCGTTGCCATGTTCCAGGCTGCGCCGGACGGTGAAATGTCCGCAACGGGCCGACCCAAGCCCCGCTGCAAGTCGGGGCGGTCGGGGCTCCCGACATTGAAGCCCCCGCCGAGCAGAGAAAATTCTGTGGCCTATTTCAGGCCGCGCCGGACGGTGAAATATCCGCGGCGGGCCGACCCAAGCCCCGCGATCTGGGGCGGGCGAACACGCTGCCGCTGCCGGAGCTCCCGATGTCGGCATCCACGCGGCCCGAGCCTAAGGCGAGTCGCAGCCGCTCCCGCAGCCTCCGAGAACGGCCGGCTCCGCTGATGGTGAGTCTGGTCCGCGGGCTCTGCGAACCAGAGCCCTGGAGGCCGCCAGCTCCAGGAGTTGGGCCGATGGTAGGCCGCAGCAGGAACGGAGACACGGCCCAGAACACAAAGGTCGGGTCTCCGTTCGGATGGGACACATATTTACAATGTTACAGTTCCCCCCTCTCCCCCACATACACACATAGTACAAAAACACAAAAACACCACATCACAACTACAATTAAGACAACAAAAACAACAAAAACACAAAGACAAATGGACTGCAGGTAAGCCGCAGCTGCTAGGGCAGCGCCGCCATCTTAACCCTCACATTTTACACATTTTCTGCTGCTGAAACATGTTTAGTTTAGTTTAGCTTAGTTTAGTTTCGTTTTAGAGATACAGCGCGGAAACAGACCCTTCTGCCCACTGGGTCCACGCTGACCAGCGATCCCAGCACATGAGCACTATCCTGCACTCTCGATGGACAATTTACACATACACCAAGCCACTTAGCCTACACACCTGTTCGTCTTTGGTGCATGGGAGGACACCGAAGAACTTGGAGAGACCTCACACAGGTCACGGGGAGAACGTACAAATTCCGTACGGACAGCACCCGTAGTCGGGATCGAACCCGGGTCTCTGGCGCTGCAAGCACTGTAAGGCAGCAACTCTACCGCTGCGTCACCTATTCTTCAAACCTGTTTCTGAGGCCTGCTCAGTTCGCCCCTTCTGTAACTTGACATGATACTCTTGTGAAGAACTTTGAGAAGTTTTGCCACACTGAGGGCACCGTATAAATGAAATTTGTTATCATCAGCACAAATTTGAGGGGGATTGGCCAGGCAACAGACAGCTTGACCTTTAAGAATAGAAGAAGAATAGAATAGCCTTTATATATAATAGTTCAGTCTGAAGAAGGGTCTCGAACCGAAACGTCACCCATTTCCCGTTCTCCTAGATGCTGCCTGACCTGCTGAGTTACTCCAACATTTTGCGATTCCTTCGATTTGTACCAGCATCTGCAGTTATTTTCCTCCACTACGAATAGCCTTTGTTGTTAATGAACGAAATTACATTCCCCACAGTCAACCATGAGAGGCAATGAAAAAGAAAGTGATAAAACACACGATGACAAAAACCATCATAAAACAAAAAAACATCTATCACAGTGAGTTTCCTCCAGTCACCTCCTCACTGTGATGGAGGGCCAGAATGTCTTTCTCTTCCCTGCCGTTCTATCTAACAACAGGATATTCTGTATGCCGTTCCTCAAAAGGCCTTGAATCCTCTCGTAGAGAAAGTCCATGGAAGCTACAATTTGCTGTAATTAATGATCCAGCATTTAACATTTCCACAATTTCATTATAATCATTCCTATTATTTTATGATATATCATAATCTTGGAAATGCATATCGGTAATCATTGCATTCATTTTAATAGGTGGTAAATATTTGATTTCCATCCTTCTAATTGCTGTTGTTAAAAGCACTTTATTGTCACTGGTAGAGCTGTTGCCTCACCGCGTTGGAGGCCCGGGTTCGACCCTGACGACAGGTGTTGTCCGAATGGAGTTTGCACGAACATGTGGGTTTTCTCCGGGTGCTCCGGTTTCCTCCCACATCCCGAAGACGTGCAGGTTTGTAGGTTAAATGGATTCTGCAAAATTGTAAAATGTCCTTGGCGTGGAGGATGGTGCTAGTATACGGCTGGATTGAAAGTGTGTGCGCATCTCTGTTTTGTTGTTTTGCATGTTCTCCCTGTTGGTTTTGCTATTGAGGGCGTGGTACTGTTCTTCTTGCTATTGAGGGCGTGCAGCGTAGGTTTACTAGGTTAATTCCCGGAATGGCGGGACTGTCATATGTTGAAAGACTGGAGCGACTAGGCATGTATACACTGGAATTTAGGATGAGAGGAGATCTTATCGAAACGTATAAGGGGTTGGACACGTTAGAGGCAGGAAACATGTTCCCAATGTTGGGAGAGGCCAGAACAAAGGGCCACAGTTTAAGAATAAGGGGTAGGCCATTTAGAACTGAGATGAGGAAAAACTTTTTCAGTCAGAGAGTTGTGAATCTGTGGAATTCTCTGCCTCAGAAGGCAATGGAGGCCAATTCTCTGAATGCATTCAAGAGAGAGCTCTTAAGGATAGTGGAGTCAGGGGATATGTGGAGAAGGCAGGAATGGGGTACTGATTGAGAATTATCAGCCATGATCACATTGAATGGCGGTGCTGGCTCGAAGGGCTGAATGGCCTCCTCCTGCACCTATTGTCTATTGTCTATTGTTTCCTCTGTGTGCTCCATTTTCCATATTCTAGTTCTTGGGCAGCAGTAGAGCTCCTGCCTTACAACGCCAGAGAACCGGGTTCGATTCTGACCATGGGTGCTGCTTGTACGCAGTTTTGTACGTCCTCCCTGTGGCTGCATGGGTTTTCTCCGGGCGCTCCGGTTTCCTCCCACATCCCCAAGACGTGCGGGTTTGTAGTTTAATTGGCTTTGGTAAATTTGCCCCTTGTGTGCAGGGGAGCGCATGAGAATGTGGGATTACACAGTAGTAGTGCGAAGGGGTGAAAGATGGTCAGCACGGACTCGGTGGGCCGAAGGGCCTGTTTCCGTGATGTATCTTTCAATCAATATTTTACTAGTCTGAAGAAGAGTCTCAATCCGAAACGTCACCTATTCGTTTTCTCTCGAGATGCTGTCTGACCCTCTGAGTTATTCTGGCTTTTTGTGTCTAATATTCAACAATTGATGGCTTTTGAAATAGACTCGGACAAATTGTGGCATCCTGCAAGAAATAGCAAACTGGTATTAAGTTCATCTGCTGATGGACGATTAAAGAAAGCAGTGTGTGATGTGTTGAATTAGTTGCATGAGTTCTCTTAAAATACAAACTGTAAATGTCTGTGCAGCTTAGAAACTAAAAGACCAAAGCACTGCCAGACATAGAACATTTTAAATTAAGTGGCTATATTTTAGACAAATCTGGATAACATACAACAATGCATTATAGTAATTTTTTGCTGAATTTAAGTTCCAGTCAACAAATGGCTTGTAAAGTTCTCTGATAGAGAAAATTACATACATTACGAGCATGTTAAATTAAAGATGCTCTCGATAGATGGCCCGAGGGAATTTGCTAGAAATCATTTAAAGATGCATTCTGCACAGAAACTCCCATTAGCAAAGCATTTTGAAAGTATATTGGCTCTTCATATCTAATGAGTATTTGTAATGCATGAGATTGTAACTAAGCTTGACCATTAAACATTTCCAGCCAAATTCAGCACATGCACTATGTAATCCCATCTATGAATAACTTCAGTAGTTAATGATAGCAGAGAGGAATAGGTCAGTAATCCTTTACTTCTTACTTTAGAGATGCAGCGCCGAAAGAGGCCCATTGGCCCACCGAGTCCTCGTCAACCACCAATCACCCCATACACTAACCTACACACAACAAGAGACATTTTTACAACTTACCGAAGCCAATTAACCTGCAAACTTGTACGTCCTTGGTGTGAGGGAGGAAATCGGAGCACCTGGAGAAAACCCACGCCAGTAACCGGGAGAATGTACAAGCTCCATACAGACAGCACCCGTAGTCAGGAACGAACCCGGGTCTCCGGCGCTGTAAAGCAGCAACTCTACCGCTGCGGCACTGTGCCACTCAAGATTTAGAATAACTAGAATAATGATCGAGAATAACTATTTATCTGGCATTGTATGTCTTCATAGTGAAGCACTATGGATGTTGCATTGAGATAGACAATAGACAATAGACAATAGACAATAGGTGCAGGAGGAAGCCATTCGGCCCTTCGAGCCAGCACCACCATTCAATGTGATCATAGCTGATCATTCTCAATCAGTACCCCGTTCCTGCCTTCTCCCCATAACCCCTGACTCCGCTATCCTTAAGAGCTCTATCTAGCTCTCTCTTGAATGCATTCAGAGAACTGGCCTCCACTGCCTTCTGAGGCAGAGAATTCCACAGATTCACAACTCTCTGACTGAAAAAGTTTGCTTTGAGGCTAAAACAGATTTTATTATGTTTGGGAATTAGTAATATCACTCACGTTATGTCAAGAATTTTTAAAACATATTTGTGAAAGTGAACATGGAACAGAATAGTAAATCTATTGCTCCGAAATAAATGCAGGGTACTTCTAATAGTTGAACACTGTGATAACATTGATTTCTGTAGCAAAACATTTCAGTTTTATAAATACGAACTATACATTAAAAATCAGAATTACATAGACACAAGGGACTGAAGATATTGGTTTACAAAAAAAAACAAGTGCTGGAGTAACTCAGCTGGGCAGGCAGTATCTCTGGAGGACATGGATAGGTGACCTTTTGGGTCAGGACCCTTATTCAGACTCAATAATCAGAATTACTTTGCACAAAATGGGATGCAGTATGTTCCAAGCCATCAAAGTGTCAGCGGAGATTCAGGGTAAGAGCCTCCTCATTGTGTTGTGTGAGTTCTTGCCACAGTTCAAGGCCCATCATTGTAGACCAGGTCACTTTGGGATTCAGCAGAAGTGCTTTGCACAGATTTTTGATCGCTGGAATTTGGCAGGTGAGCTCATGCCAGCAAAACAAATGGCCAAGAAGCACTCAACGTATGGATATCTTCACACACAACAAAGTATGAATACAGATCACAGCAGAAATGTTTTTTAAAAAACCTAACCATTAATAATCAGAATTACATAGACATAAGGGACTGCTGATACTAGATACTAGTTTACAAAAAAAAACACAGAGTTCTGGAGTAACTCAACGGGTCATTTAGCATATCTGGAGAAAAAGGATGGGTGACGTTTCAGGTCGGGTCACTTCTTCAGACCACAGAGTAATCGTTAAGGATATTAGGCTATGTAAATAATGAAAGAGGACTCCTTAAGGCTGAGCAATGTTGCTTAAGAAGCAACACCTAAGAGTAAATCAGAAATTCAATTTAAATTCAATCTCCCCTTTGAATGTAAACAATGACTGGAAACCCAGAGCCATCGAGAGCTCCAAATATTCATCGCCCTGTGAGGGAAGACGTTTCTCCTCGTTTAATGTTTAGGTTTATAATTGTCACATGCACCAAGGAACAGTGGGAAGTTCTGCATGCAACTCAATCAGATCAGATAAGACTATTCATAAATGCAGTCAGGCCCAACTCAAGTAGGATACGTGGAGAGTAGGGAAAGGTGCAGTGTGCAGAATATAGTTCTCAGCATTATAGAGCAACAGTTGATCAGACAAAGTCCAATCTCTGCAATGGGGTAGAGGTGAACTGGGCAGTACCCCAGCGTATGGAAGGACCATTCAGAAGACTGATAGCAGAGGGGAAGAAGCTGTCCCTGAGTCTGGTGGTGTGTGCTTTCAATCTTCAGCATCTTCTACCTGACTGGAGCAGGGAGGTGGTGGAATGACCAGGGACGGAAAGGTCTTTCATAAGTCCATAAGTTCTAGGCGCAGAATTAGGCCATTCGACCCATCGAGTCTACTCCGCCATTCAATCACGGCTGATCTATCTTTCCCACTCAACCCCATTCTCCTGCAATCTCCCCATAACCCCCGACACCCGTACTAATCAAAATCTGTCAATCTCCGCCTTAAAAATAACCTTTGACTTGGCCTCCACAGCCTTCTGTGGCAATGAATTCCACAGATTCACCACCTTCTGACTTAAGAAATTCCTGCTCATCTCCTTTCTAAAGGCACGTCCTTTTATTCTGAGGCTACGGCCTCTGGTCCTAGACTCTCCCACTGGTGAAAACATGCCCTCCACATTCACTATATCCAGGTCTTTGATTATATCGGTTGCTTTCTCAAGCCAGTGTGAAGTGCAGGTGGAGTCAGTGGTGGGGAGCCTGGTCCATGTGTCGGACTGGGCGACATTCACAGCTCTCTGCAACCTATTCCCTTAGATGGAGCTCAGAATCAGAATCAGATACTTGGCAGCAAACCACTTACACATTCCTGCCAGGGCTGCTCTCCCAGTCACTACTATTGAATGACAGGTGAGAGAGGTGTGGGAATGGGAGGTGCAGCCTGTGACTCACCTTTGCTCAGTGACCCCTTCTTAAAATGACCTGAATGGACACTGAGCAAAAATCTCAATGGATTTGAAACCCATGATCAAATAACCCCCCCCCCCCCCCCCCACTCTTCATTTACCATGAAGCTATGCACATGAAGACTGGTCATTTAAAAGGTTTCAGAAGAAATCCCGTGCTCTTTGGTGCGACACGGTGGCGCAGCAGTTGAGGTGCTGCCTTGCAGGGCTTGCAACGCCGGAGACCAGGGTTCGATCCTGACTACGGGCCCTGTCTGTATGGAGTTTGTACATTCTACCCGTGACCCGCGTGGGTTTTCTCCGAGATATTCCCTTATCATGTGTAGGAAGGAACTGCAGATGCCGGTTTAAACCGAAGATAGACACAAAATGCTGGAGTATCTCAGCGGAACAGGCAGCATCTCTGGAGAGAAGGAACGGGTGACGTTTTGGGTCGAGACCCTTCTTCAGACCCTTGTCATTTATCTATATACTGTAAATGGCTTGATTGTAATCGTGTATTGTCTTTCTGCTAACTGGATAGCTCACAACAAAAGCTTTTCACTGTAACTCTGTACACGTGACAATAAACTAGACTGAAACTGTAACTATGGGAGTTGCTGCCTCAAAAAGGCAGCCAATATCATCTATGATCCACACCAACCCGGCCATACTCTCACTTCACCCCTGACATCAGGAAGAAGATATAGGAATCTAGGATAGCACCAGGCATCTTATGATTAATCCAGAATCTTGGAGCATCTTGTAAATTCTACCCTTGACCTGTTCACTTTGGAATTGTTTATCCAAATTGCAGGCTTTAAAGAAATCCAAGTTAATCCTCGTCAATAGTTATCTGTTACCAAGGTCTAAAATAGATGATCTAGGCATTACATGTCGCAACAGTAGCTAAGCTTCAAAGTGTTTAATTGGCAGCAAAACACTTTGAGATCACGAAAGGCCACCATAACAGGAGGTGTCATAGTGCACAGCAGTAGAGTTGCTGCCTTGCAGTGCCTGGGACCAGGGTTTGATCCTGACTGTGGGTGCTGTCTGTACGGAATATTTACCTTCTCCCTGTGATCTCGTGGGTTTTTGCCGGGTGTTCATAAGGTCATAGGTTCATAAGTTCTCGGAGCCGAATTAGGCCATTCAGCCCATCAAGTCTACCCCGCCATTCAATCATGGCCGATCTACCGTTCCCTCTCAACCCCATTCTTCTGCCTTATCCGCATAACCCCTGACACCCGTACTAATCAAAACTCCGGTTTCCTCCCACACTCCAAAGATGTGCAGGTTTGTAGGTTAATTGGCTTCTGCAAATTGTAAATTGTCCTTAAAGGATAGGATCGAACTAGTGCATGGGTGATCGCTGGTCGGTGTGGACGGTGGGCCGAAGGGCCTGTTTCTATGCTGTATGTCTAAACTAAACTAAACTAAACTAAACTAAACTAAACTAAACTAAACTAAACTAAACTAAACTAAACTGAACTATACTAAAGATAGACACAAAAAGCTGGAGTAATTCAGTGGGACAGGCAGCATCTCTGGAGAGAAGGAATGGTTGACGTTTGAGGTCGTGACCCTCCTTCTGACACACTAAACTAAACTAATCTATACCAAACTGAACTGAACTAAACTTAACTATACTAAACTAAACTGAACTGAACTGAACTGAACTGAACTAGAATAAGGCAGGTCAGCCAACATTAGACAATTGCTTCTTCATGGCTGGAAGTCAACCTCAAAGACACATCATCATCCAGCTATCTGCACACGTACCACAGTTGAGAGAGTTGGAAGGATTGGCATGGAATGTGAAAATGAAAGTGGTCAATGGTAGCACTCTGTGGTCATTTGAAAACCTCCAACACTAAACTAACTTGTGTGAAAGCATCTGGTAAACAACGAGGACTGAAGAGAATAATCCATAAGTGTAGCACTGAGACGTTGCGGGTAAATAGAAAATAATGTGTCTGTGTTGAAATGTGAATCAACTGTAGTCCTTGCCAACTAAGTCCTCAATTCCATCTGAATGAATGATACTTTATTGTCACATGTGCCGAGGATATCTCGATACAGTGAAAAGCTTTGCTTTGCACACAACCTGGGCAGTACTCAAATGTCGCCAAGTGTCTGGTGCCAACAAAGTTACAAAAGTACCGAACGGCCCTATCTACTGCCTGCCGTCGCATGTAGTAGCAGTTACCCCCACTCTCTTCCCCCGCCCGCCCCCCAGCCCTCAGTTACCCCTTTGTTCTCGGCACCTCCCCCCCTCCCTCACTTTATTCCTGTTTCGATCCCTGCCATGCTCGTACTAAATTATCATCAATGTAACTGTAGTGTGCATTTTTCCCAAAGTAATACATTTGCAATTGCATGACTTGGTTCAGGTTTGGGTTTACGTTTATAATTGTCACGTGTACCGAGGTACGTAGAAAAGCTTTGTTTTGCCTGCTATCCACAGAGATCAGATATATTATGCATTAATACGATCGAGTCAAATTCAAGTTGTTGTGTAGATATTTTATACACAATGAATAAAGTTTTGATTTCAAGTTAAATAGAGCACAACGAGGTATCAGTCTTAGAAACATAGAAACATAGAAAATAGGTGCAGGAGTAGGCCATTCGGCCCTTCAAGCCTGCACCGCCATTCAATATGATCATGGCTGATCATCCAACTCAGTATCCTGTACCTGCCTTCTCTCCATACCCCCTGATCCCTTTAGCCACAAGGGCCACATCTAACTCCCTCTTAGATATAGCCAATGAACTGGCCTCAACTACCCTCTGTGGCAGAGAATTCCACAGATTCACCACTCTCTGTGTGAAAAAAAACGTTCTCATCTCGGTCCTAAAAGACTTCTTCCCCCTTATCCTTAAACTGTGACCCAGTCTTGTTGGAAGGAACTGCAGATGCGGGTTTAACCCAAAGATGGAAACAAAATGCTGGAGTAACTCAGCGAAGCTGGTTTAAACCGAAGAAAGGCACTCTCCTGAAAAAGGGTCTCGACCCAAAATGTCACCCATTCCTTCTCTCCAGAGATGCTGCCCGTCCCGCTGAGTTGCTCCAGCATTTTGTGTCTATCTACGAAGTATCAGGTGATGACTTTCTGGAATAAGAGGGATGATGTGTTTGGGGAAAGATTGAACAGGACTTCCTCAAGTTTAGAAGAATGAAAATTGAACAACAATAGTTGTTGTGTAGAGAACAATAATCTTAAGGGCCTTGATTCAACCGATCTTCATCACAGGGAATCTAGAACTTGGGAACATCTAGTGTAGAAAGGAATGGAGATGCTGGTTTAACGGAAGATAGACACAAAAAAGCTGGAGTAGCTCAGCAGGTCAGGCAGCATCTCTGGAGAAAAGGAATAGGTGACAATAGACAACAGGTGCAGGAGGAGGCCATTCGGCCCTTCGAGCCAGCACCGCCATTCAATGTGATCATAGCTGATCATTCTCAATCAGTACCCCGTTCCTGCTTTCTCCCCATACCCCCTTACTCCGCTATCCTTAAGAGCTCTATCTAGCTCTCTCTTGAATGTATTCAGAGAATTGGCCTCCACTGCCCTCTGAGGCAAAGAATTCCACAGATTCACAATTCTCTGACTGAAAAAGTTTTTCCTCATCTCTGTTCTAAATGGCCTACCCCTTATTCTTAAACTGTGGCCCCTGGTTCTGGACTCCCCCAACATTGGGAACATGTTTCCTGCCTCTAACGTGTCCAACCCCTTAATAATCTTATACGTTTCAATAAGATCCCCTCTCATCCTTCTAAATTCCATTGTATACAAGCCTAGCCTTTCAACATATGACAGTCCCGCCATTCTGGGAATTAACCTAGTTAATTTTAGGATGTTTCAGGTTGAGACCCTTCTTCAGAACATATCATCAGGATTAGGAGTCAACCTTCTCAGAGGATTAATAATAATAATAATGCATTTTATTTATATAGCGCTTTTCTTATACTCAAAGACGCTTTACAGAGATTTTGAGAACATAGGGAAATGAATAAATAGATAAATAAGTAAATAAATAAATGAACAGAGAAAGGAGACAGAAGGTGAGGTGACCTTCAGTGGTTGAAGGCAGTACTGAACAGGTGAGACTTCAGCGATGTTTTGAATGCGGTGAGTGTGGAGGAGTCTCTAACAGTTTGGGGTAGTGAGTTCTATAGGGTGGGAGCAGCGATGGAGAAAGTCCTGTCCCCCCAGGATCTGAGTTTGGTCCGGATGTGGGGGGATAGGAGATTGGCAGCGGCAGAGCGGAGGGTGCAGGTGGGAGTGTGCCTGTGGAGGAGGTCGGTCAGGTAGGATGGGGCCAGGTTATGGAGGGCTTTGTAGGTTATGAGGAGGATTTTGTACTGGATTCTCTGGGGGATGGGGAGCCAGTGGAGTTTATAAAGTACGGGGGTGATATGGTCACGGATCGAGGTGTGTGTGAGTAGACGGGCAGCGGAGTTTTGAATGTATTGAAGTTTATTGATGATTTTTGAGGGTGCGCCATAGAGGAGGCTGTTGCAGTAGTCCAGACGGGAGGTGATGAAGGCGTGGATGAGGGTTTCTGCAGCTGTGAAGGAGAGGGATGGACGGAGACGGGCAATGTTTTTGAGGTGGAAGAAGGCTGTCTTTGTGATGTGTTTGATGTGTTTGTCGAAGGAGAGGGTTTGATCAAGGATGATTCCAAGATTCCGGATGTGAGGTGAGGTGGATACTGGGAGACCATCAATGTTGAGGATGAAGTTTTGGGTGGATTTGGTGAGCGTTTTTGGACCAATGATGATGATTTCAGATTTGTTGCAATTGAGTTTGAGGAAGTTTGATTGAAGCCAAGATTTTATTTCAGTGATGCAGTTTGTCAGTGTAGAGTGTGTGGTGGGGGAGATTGACTTGGTGGAGATGAGGAGCTGGATATCATCGGCGAAGCAGTGGAAGTTGAGACCATGACGGCGGATTAATTGACCAAGGGGGAACAGGTAGAGGATGAAGAGGAGGGGGCCAAGGACTGAGCCTTGGGGGACACCTTGGGGGAGGGGAGCGGTGGGGGATTTACAGTTGTTAATGGAGATTGGAGATACATGGAACTGTAGATGTTGGAATCTTGAGCAAATTACAAAGTATCTGGAGAAGGGTGCAGACGTGAAACATCGTCCGTCCATTCCCTCCACAGATGCTGCCTGACCCGTTGAGTTCCCTCAGCACTTTGTGTTTTAGTTTAGTTTAGTTTAGTTTAGAGATACAGCACGGAAACAGGCCCTTTGTCCCACCGAGTCCACGCCAACCAGCAATCCCCGCACACTAACACTATCCTACACACACCAGGGACAATTTTACATTTCTACCAAGCCAAATAACCTACAAACCTGTACATCTTTGGAGTGCGGGCGGAAACTGAAGATCGCAGAGAAACCCATGCAGGCCACTGGGAGAATGTACAATCTCCGTACAGACAGCACCGGTAATCAGGATCGAACCTGAGTCTTTGGCGCTGTGAGGCGGCAACTCCATGGCTGTGCCAGCATCTATCCATTTGCTCACAGGAATTGTCAATGTTTGGAATACTCTCTCCTGGATAACTGGGACAGACCCATTCAGTATATCTAAGGACAAGATAGATTTTAAACTGCAGGGGAAATTGAGGCTTACATGGACCTGGCAAGAAAATCGAGTGAAGGCCACAAATCAGATCATACTGCATGATCATACTGAATAGTGGAACAGGCTCAGGGGGCTGACACCCACTCCTGATCCCCATTTCCCCTTTTTCAGGCCTGAATTCCTTTCCTAATATTAATTTTGAAGGGATGCATACATTAAACTACCTGTTAAAAAAATTCAAATACCCTGTCGGTATATTCAGTTAACATGTGCAGGAAGGAATTGCAGATGCTGGCTTATACCGAAGATAGACACAAAGTGCTGGAGTAACACAGCGGGTCAGGCACCATCTCTGGAGAGAAAGTGGCACAACAGTAGACTTGCTGCTTTACAGCGACACAGACCTGGGTTCGATCCTGATTACGGGCGCTGTCTGTACGGAGTTTGTTCGTGACCTGCGTGGGTTTTCTCCGGGGCGATCTGGTTTCTTCTAAGGACATGCAGGTTAATTGGCTTCGGTAAAATTGTAAATTGTCCCTGGTGTGTGTAGGATAGAGTGGGTACGTAGGGATCGCTGGTCGGAACGGAATCGGTGGGCCGAAGGGCCTGTATCTGCGCTGTACCTCTAAACTAAACTAAACCTAAAACTGAAAAGGATGGGTGATGTTTTGGGTCTCTGGAGATGCTGCCTGACCTGCTGAGTTACTCCAGCATTTAGTACTACATTCAGTTAACATCCTGCTATTCTTTCCTATCACCTCCTTTTAAATAAAGTTGTCAAACACAGTATGGCCTAATTTATTTTACTACAGTATGTGGTCCCCTTTATTTCTCTGCTATATCTCTGTATCCTGTCTCATGTAGCCTAGATCACTACACACTCTGTGTGGCTTAACAGGTCTTGAAACAATGCAAGACATGTATCGCTTTTCCAGATGCCTTTGGTAGGATATAATGAGTGAATTGCTCCATCATCCCAGCTTGTTGTTTTACACACAAAGCCGTCTGAAACTTTGTCAAAGTATTTTGACTGCCTTTGCTTTATTTATACTAGAAACAGAATGTGAATATTTGCAGGAATCAAGTACATTTAGACAGACACAAAATGCTGGAGTAACTCAGGGGCCCATAACGTCACCCATTCCTTCTCTCCAGAGATGGTACCTGTCCCGTTGTGCCCATCTTTGGTTTAAACCAGCATCTGCAGTTCCTTCCCACACAATCAAGTACATTTCCCGGTTTAGAATAGGAAATGTTAAGCATATTTAACTATTGCCTAACTGATCTGACAAAGGAAGTTATCAATGAGATACTTCGCACCTCATATTTCGCCTGGGCAGTTTGCAGCCCAGCGGTATGAACATCGACTTCTCCAACTTTAGATAGTTCCTCTGTCCCTCTCTTCCCCTCCTCCTTCCCAGTTCTCCCTCTATCTTCCTGCCTCCACCTATATCCTTCCTTTGTCACGCCCCCCTGACATCAGTCTGAAGAAGGGTCTCGACCCGAAACGTCACCCATTCCTTCTCTCCTGAGATGCTGCCTGACCCGCTGAGTTACTCCAGCATTTTGTGAATAAATACCTTCGATTTGTACCAGCATCTGCAGTTATTTTCTTATACTTATCAATGAGATGAATCTTTATTTATTGAACATAAAAATAGACACAGAATGCTGGAGCAGCCCAGCGGGACAGGCAGCATCCCTGGATAGGAATGGGTGACGTTTCGGGTCGAGATCCTTCTTCAGATCCGAAACGTCACCCATTCCTTCTCTCCAGAGATGCTGCCTGGCCCGCTGAGTTACTCCAGCATTTTGTGTCTGTCTTCTGCTTCATTAAGATGGTATGTTTTTGGCCCAAATCCACTATCCATATATTTAGGGGTACTAGTGGTAAAATCTCACAGCAAAACAGGTGACAATAGTTCTTCAATTAGTTCCTGGATAGAAGGAATGGGTCACATTTCAGGACAAGACCCTTCTTCAGGGGAGGGGAGAGGGAAAATAAAGATATGGAAGGGAACAAAGGGAACTAATCTGAGGAAAGACATTCTAGCCTTAGAGGGAGTACAGAGAAGGTTCACCAGATTGATCCCTGGGATGGCAGGACTTTCATATGAAGAAAGATTGGATAGACTAGGCTTATACTCGCTGGAATTTAGAAGACTGAGGGGGGATCTTATAGAAACATATAAAATTCTTAAGGGGTTGGAGAGGCTAGATGCGGGAAGATTGTTCCCGATGTTGGGGAAGTCCATAACCAGGGTTCACAGCTTAAGGATAAGGGGGAAGTCTTTTAGGACTGAGATGAGAAAACATTTCTTCACACAGAGAGTGGTGAGTCTGTGGAATTCTCTGCCACAGAAGGTAGTTGAGGCCAGTTCATTGGCTATATTTAAGAGGGAGTTAGATGTGGCCCTTGTGGCTAAAGGGATCAGGGGGTATGGAGAGAAGGCAGGTACAGGTTACTGAGCTGGATATGAGCCATGATCATATTGAATGGCGGTGCAGGCTCGAAGGGCCGAATGGCCTACTCCTGCATCTATTTTCTATTTTTCTATGTTTCTATGTTTCTATGTAAGTTGTGAAAAGGACAGATCAAAGCAGCCAAAAAGGGTCCTGACCCATAACGCCGCCTGTCCATGTCCTCCTGAGATGCTGCCTGACCCGCTGAGTTACTCCAGCACTCTGTGTCTTCTTTTGTAAACCAGCATCTACAGTTCCGTGCTTCTGAAATGTTATGCTATGGACAAAAATAAATAAAACCATTTTCCGTCATTAATGGGATTGCTGTGATCAGTGGGAATGTCAATGCATCAGTCTGACAGCCTCTATATTTGACATTTATAATTAATCCTGAGCGGAGTGTTGAAATTGTAATGTCTAAACTATAGCAGGTCATATATAAGGATGGTGAACAAATGATTAATCTAGTGCAGACATTTACAGATACTTAAAATATGGTGGCGATAAATGGCAATGTTTAATGTTGGCAAATGTAAGGTAGTGTGCAGTGCTGCTAAAATTGAAAAGATAATTAGAATCTAGACTAGACCAAGTGGACCCATTGGGCCCAAACCTCCCCTGCATTGGGGCAACACCCTCTCCTCCCCCCTCCCCTCTCCCCCCTCCCCCCCTCCCCCCCTCCCCCCCCCCCCCCCCGTGCTATCCAGTCCAGCAGATAAGACCGTATATGATTACAATCGAGCCATCGACGGTATTCAGGTACAGGGTAAAGGGAATAACATTTCGTGCAAGATAAAGTCTAGAAATGTCCAATGAAAGATAGTCCGAGGGTCTCCAATGAGGTAGATAGTAGCTCAGGACCGCTCTCTAGTTGTTGTTGGGATGGTTCAGTTGCCTGAAAACAGCTGGGGAAAAAAGGAGTTTTGGTTCAACTGACCCATGCTGACCAAGATACCCCAAGTACACTAGTCCCACTCTAACCCTAACCTGCCTGCATTTGGCCCATATTCCTCTGAACAGTTCCTATCCATGTACCCGTTCAAATGTCTTTCAAATGTTGCTCTAGTACCTGCCTCAGCTACCTCCTCTGGCATCTCGCTCCATGTCCTCGAGTTCTACTCTAAAAGACTCTGTGCATCCTCCCTATCTATTCCCCTCGTGATCGTAGACACCTCCCAAAGATCGCCCTCATCCTCCTGCACTCCAAGAGATAAGAGCTCCAAGTCTTAGCCCTGCTCAACCTCTCCCTAGGGCTCAGGCCCTCCAGCCCTGGCAATATCCTCGTAAATCTTCTCTGCTTTCTTTCCAACTTAAAAGCATCTTAAGCAACCTATAACAGGGTGACCACAACTGAACGCAGTACTTCAAATGTGGCCTCACCAGCGTCTCGTACAATGGTAACATAATGTCCCTTCTATACTCAGTACCCTGACTCATAAAGGCCATTGTGCGGACGGTTTTCTTAACTATACCTGTAACGCCCACTTTCAAGAAACTATGTACCCTCACTCCTAGATCCCTCTGCTCCACAACACTCCCCAGAGCCCTGCCATTCACTGTGAAGGGCCTGTCCTGATTAGATTTTGCTAAACGCCACACCTCGTACTTATTTTCATTAAACTCCATTAACCCTTTGCCACAGAAGGCTGTGGAGGCCAAGTCAATGGATATTTTTTTTAAGGCAGAGATAGATAGATTCTTGATTAGTACAGGTGTCAGGAGTCATGGGGAGAAGGCAGGAGAATGTGTTGAGAAGGGATCAGGCGTGATTGAATGGTGGAGAAGACTTGATGGGCCAAATGGCTTGTTTCTGCTCCAATCACTTATGAATTTATGAACCGTTCCTCAGCACACTTGCCCAACTGATCAAGATCCCGTTGCAATTTTTAACAACTCAAGATCGTGCTGTAACTTTTGACACGCGTCAAGAAAGCCCATTAAGCGATTTAAATTGCTTTGATGAACATTCTTTGTACATTACCTGCCTTCATCCATTGTGGATAAATTGCTCTGTTTTCACTAGTTTAATTTTCTGTTTCCTCTTCTTTGAATGGACTGTTTTCTAAGCAAGTTGACTCCTTAGATCCTTCCAACATGGAAAGGAGAACGAGGCAATTTGATTTTAGTTTATTGAGATAAATATTTTGCAGTCTCACACTTCATCTAATTGGACCTAATCTGGGTCTGCCTTTCGCTACTCTCTGAATAGTCCCCCCCCACTCCCCCCCCCCCCCCCCCCTCTCACCACCCCCTCCATCGCTGGATGATAATATTACAGCACATCACAAAGATAATACTGTTGGAAAGGGTAGAGTATTCTAATGCCTTCTGAAAAGATAGTGCAAGCAGATGAAACTGAAGTCAGAAGTGAAAGAAAGCTGGAGTATAAGAGGCCCTCTCCAATTTCAGTGGAGAGAACCTTTCCATTGACACACAGTGTTTTGAAACGTTGCTCTCTAGTCAGGCATCATATTGATACAGGACTTAGATCCCAAAGGCACAGTTCGACATGAGATCATACTTTGACTTGGGGCTTCCGTCCGCACTTTGATTTGGTCTATTTTCTGCGATGTTAACACGATTATTTAATGCAGCATTACCCCCAAAATGGACACAAAGTGCTGGAGTAACTCAGGCGGGTCAGGCAGCGGGTCAGGCAGGTGATTTTAGGTCAGACTGATGCACTCTCTAATTAAAACCAGTTATTAATTTCACTCCAGGGTATTAGTAGCATTTGTTTTAATTTCAGGGGGGCACAATTAATTTCACGTCGTGTACTTTACCAACTTTCACCTGATTTGAGTGAATCGTCCTCATCTTTGCTTGCTTGGCGTTTTGGCTGTACCCATTGCTTCACGCAGACAGGCAGGTGAGATCAAAGGGGGACAGAACAAAGGAGGCTCAGCGGTAATTTGTCAAGGGACCAGAATGAGACTGATGTCTGAGAAAGTGCCGGGCCCCCCAGATCAGTAACAGACGAAAGAAACGGTGGCATGAGAAAAAAGTAAGGCAGTAAAGTTGCAGAAGTCACTTAGCACGATTGCCAATGCCTCTCAGAATAGCAGGCAAAATACATTCAACTGGAACAATTCTGCACGGCTGCTTACATTTCAGTTCAGTTTAGTTTAGTTTAGAGATACAGCACGGAAACAGGCCCTTCGGCCCCCCGAGTCCGCACCGACCAGCGATCCCTACGCATTGTATAAAAAAATAACTGCAGATGCTGGTACAAATCGAAGGTATTTATTCACAAAGTGCTGGAGTAACTCAGCAGGTCGGGCAGCATCTCGGGAGAGAAGGAATGGGTGACGTTTCGGGTCGAGACCCTTCTTCAGACTCATGTTTCGGGTCGAGACCCTTCTTCAGACATTAATCCCTACACATAGATCCCTACACATTAATCGGGGGGGGGGGGGGGGGGGGGGGTCCTACAAACTAGGGACAATTTACATTTTATACCAAGCTAATCAACCTTTAAATATGTACGCCTTTGGAGTGTGGGAAGAGACCGAAGATCTCGGGGGAAACCCACGCAGGTCACGGGGAGAACGTACAAACTCCGTACAGACAGCGCCCGCAGTCACGATCGAACCCGGGTCTCCGGAGCTGTCAGGCAGCGACTCTACCGCTGCCGCCCAAATTGACATTGAAACTCTGGCAATTATTTTTTGCCGTATATTAAAACCATATACTGGACAGTCTTAAATTGGGTTTACATCTAGAACTGAGTGGCGCAGCGGTAGAGTTGCTGCCTTTCAGCACCAGAGACCTGGGTTCGATTCTGACTGCAAGTGCTCTCTGTACGGAGATTGCACGTTCTCCCTGTGACCGCGTGGGTTGTCTCCAGGAGCTCTGGTTTCCTTCCACACTCCAAAGAACCCGCGGGGTTTCTCCGCCTGCTACAGTTTCAACCCACACTCCAAAGACCTACAGGTTTGTAGTTTAATTGGCTTCAGTAACATTGTAAATTGCCCCCACGGTGTAAGATACTACTAGTGTACCTTTGGTCAGCGCTGACTCGGCGGGCTGAAGGGCCTGTTTCCAAGCTGCATCTCTAAAGTCCAAGAAGTCAAACTACATTCCGTCATCCAAAAATAAGAAGGACAACCATGAGCACATTGGACTTGCTTAAATGGGGCATCTTGGTCAGCATGGATGAGTTGGGCCGAAGGGCCTGTGTCTGTGCTCTCTGACTCCATGGTCTATACCAGTGTATTATTTGTGCTGGAACAAAGAATTGCAGTTTCGTGGTTAATACACGAAAGGACACGAAGTGCTGGAGTAACTTGGCAGGTCAGGCGGCATCTGTGGTGAACATGGGTGGGTGGCGTTGGGCGGCTACCCTTCTTCAGATCCTTTTAAAACATAGTTATGTTGATTGTGCACGCAGTTTGGGGACGGGATACTGTATAGAAGTAATGTACCTTTACTGTATACACTCCGCTTTTTCTTTCAATCCTCGTGCCTGTCATTGCTGTGCGTTTGCCAGATAACTAGTGACCAATCGGTTTGTGTTGTAGAGACATAGAGTCACAGAGTGACACAGTGTGGAAACAGCCCCCCTCGGCCCAACTTGCCCACACCGGCCACCGCCCAGCTACACTAGTCCCACCTGCATGCGCTTGGTCCATATCCCTCCAAACCTGCCCTATCCATGTACCCGTCTAACTGTTTCTTAAACGTTGGGATAGTCCCAGCCTCAACTACCTCCTCTGGCAGCTCGTTCCATACACCCACCGCCCTCTGTGTGAAAAGGTTACCCCTCGGATTCCTATTAAATCTTTTCCCCTTCACGTTAAACCTATACCCTCTGGTCTTCGATTCGCCTACTCTCTGGGCAAGAGAATTTGTGTGTCTACCCGATCTATTCCTCTCATGATTTTATACACCTCTATAAGATCAATGTCTATATCTCAAAGTCTGCGAGAGTCTTGTGTGCGGAAGCGTTTGTAGTCTGCGCCTATGATTTAATATATCGGTGGAAATAAGATAGTCCACGCCAACACTTATCGTGATGTATGCGTCCAATTGCCCGTATCAGTGATGTG
The DNA here is from genome assembly GCF_053455715.1 of Rhinoraja longicauda. Taxonomy (NCBI): domain Eukaryota; kingdom Metazoa; phylum Chordata; class Chondrichthyes; order Rajiformes; family Arhynchobatidae; genus Rhinoraja; species Rhinoraja longicauda. The sequence continues at coordinate 37,959,316 of NC_135970.1, read as the reverse complement.
CTGTAAAAATATATTCGCTGGTCTGAATCAGTGATGTTGCGTGTGATGCATGAGATGCACTCTGTGATAACAGGTCCGCCCTGGTGATCTCAGAGATAGACACACACATGTAGGAGTAACTCAGCGGGTCAGGCAGCATCTCTGGAGAGAAGGGATGGGTGACGTTTCGGGTCGAGACCCTCCTTCAGACTGGGAGAGAGGGGAAACGGAACCGAGACGTGCGAATATTTGGCCAATGAAGCATTTACTGCGTGGGATATAATGGTCCTTGCTTTCACCCGTCCAATTTCCTTCCAGCTCCTTCCCCTAATCTACCTGCGATATTGGAGAAGTAATCGCCACTCGTGGATTATATGGATCGGCGTTAATCATTCACCGATTTTCTTTAGAGGTGTAAATTATAATCTTTTTTTAAATTGTACAGCTGAATTTAATTCATGTAGGAAGCAAGATTGATTGGGATGTTAGAGTTGATGCATCACGGCTCCAAGAGCCGGCTTCCATTCTAACCCCGGGTGCTGTCTGTGTGGAGTTTGTACGTTCGTTCTCCATGCGACCGCGTGGGGTTTCCTCCGGGCCCTCCGGTCTCCTCCCACAATCCAAGGACGTGCGGGTTTGTAGATTTATTTAATTGAACCTCTTTAAAATGCCCTCTAGTGTGTGAGAAAGAGGGATAACACAACTGGAGTGAAGATAGACAACAAAAATGCTGGAGTAACTCAGCGGGACAGGCAGCATCTCCGGAGAGAAGGAATGGGTGACGTTTCGGGTCGAAACTCTTCTTCAGACTGAGAGTGGGGGGGGGGGGAGGAGGGAAACTAAAGATATGGAAGGGTACAAAAAGCATGTAAGGTGTGAAAAGGCCAGATCAACGCAGACGAAAAGGGTCCTGGCCCAAAACGTCGCCTATCCATGTTCCCCTGAGATGCTACCCGACCCTGGCGTTTGGGGTCGAGACCCTCGATATTCCTTCACTGTCTCAGTTAAAGGTCCTCGCCACCACCCCCACCCCCACTCCCACTCCCACCCTCTTAACGTTGTGTCAAGGAACAGTAAGCCCGAGCGCTCAGTTACTGAAACAACACATCCAAACTGAATAACAGGCACATCGAGGAATTGTTCCAACAATTCACAAAATGCTGGAGTAACTCAGCAGGTCAGGCAGCATCTCAGGAGAGAAGGAATGGGCGACGTTTCGGGTCGAGACCCTTCTTCAGACTGATGTCAGGGGGGCACTCGCACAGTCCGCACTAACCAACCTGATCTCCCGGTGGCTGAGCACTTCAACTGCCCCTCCCACTCCCAGTCTGACCTTTCTGTCATGGGCCTCCTCCAGTGCCATAGTGAGGCCCACCGGAAATTGGAGGAACAGCACCTCATATTTCGCCTGGGCAGCTTGCAGCCCAGTGGTATGAACATCGACTTCTCCAACTTTAGATCGTTCCTCTGTCCCTCTCTTCCCTCCTCCTTCCCAGATCTCCCTCTACCTGTCTCCACTTATATCCTTCCTTTGTCCCTCCCCCTGACATCAGTCTGAAGAAGGGTCTCGACCCGAAACGTCACCCATTCCTTCTCTCCTGAGATGCTGCCTGACCTGCTGAGTTACTCCAGCATTTTTGTGAATAAATACCTTCGATTTGTACCAGCATCTGCAGTTATTTTCTTACACTAAGTGTTCCAACAACCTCTCTCTTTCAGCATTCATAATGCCATCCATATGATTATCCCAGCTGAGGAAACGGCGAGGGAAGATGGTGACAGCGTGAGAATTTACCAATCCGTATAAGGCAGAGAACAATCGTGCATGTAAACTCATCCCCAACCCCAACACTTGTTATTAACTTTAACTAGACGTGATGGCCCCTTTCAAAGTGAAAAGAAAAAAAATTGGCAATTGTTATTAATCTGTCCGCTGACTCGTAAATCCTTGTGTAGGAAAATAACT
>NC_135970.1:37952371-37954871 GCF_053455715.1 Rhinoraja longicauda | reverse complement strand
TGAACCTTCTCTGTACTCCCTCTAAGGCAAGAACGTCTTTCCTCAGGTTAGGAGACCAAAACTGCACACAATACTCCAGGTGCGGTCTCACCAAGGCCCTGTACAACTGCAGCAGAACCTCCCTGCTCCTAGGCGGGGCAGGCAGCATCTCTGGAGAGAAGGGTCTCAACTATATTGTGGAGAAGGGTCTCAACTATATTGTTGAGAAGGATCTCAACTATATTATTGAGAATGGTCTTAACTATATTGTTGAGAAGGGTCTCAACTATATCGTTGAGAAGGGTCTCAACTAGATGGACACAAGATGCCGGAGTAACTCAGCGGGGCAGGCAGCATCTCTGGAGAGAAGGGTCTCAACTATATTGTGGAGAAGGGTCTCAACTATATTGTTGAGAAGGGTCTCAACTATATTGTTGAGAAGGGTCTCAACTATATATCTCGACCTCTCGACCCCTAAACGCCACCCATTCCTTCTCTCCAGAGATGCTGCCTGTCCCACTGAGTTACTCCAGCATTTTGTGTCTGTCTTACGTTGGTGTGGATCCGCTTGCTTCGTGCCGGTGGAATGTGACGTATGACACAAGTCAAGTCAAGTCAAGTCAAATTTATTTGTCACATACACATACTCGATGTGCAGTGAAATGAAAGTGGCAATGCCTGCGGGTTGTGCACAAAAAGGGAAGCCTGGGTTTTGGGGTTAAACGAGCGCTGGGAATGCTGAGCCGTTTCCACACCAGGTGGGTTGGAAGTGCAAGTGTGTGGAAAGCCCGAGTTGCTGGTGATTTAATTGGTACAGACAGGACCACCGCTGACACTAGTTAGATAAAGCCTGTAGCCTCCTCCCTCCAGCCCCTCTGCTGCCTACACTCGTAACTGGATCCCCGCGTCTACTGAGATGCAGTTGTCAGTCGCGTTACTCCGTGCACGGCTGTGGACAACGAAAAAGACTTTCCTCACTTCGGAAATGAAAGTAGCGTTGTTTTGGATTGGGTGTCGCGTGTACAGTAGCGACCGGGGAGAGGGAGAGAGGGGGGGGGGGTGGAAGGAAAGCGAGTGGGAGTGAGAGATGGAGAGAGAGATGGAGAGAGAGATGGAGAGAGAGATGGGGAGAGAGATGGAGAGAGGGAGAGAGAGAGAGAGAGAGAGAGAGAGAGAGAGAGAGAGAGAGAGAGAGAGAGAGAGAGAGAGAGAGAGAGAGAGAGAGAGAGAGAGAGAGAGAGAGAGAGAGAGAGAGAGAGAGAGAGAGAGAGAGAGAGAGAGAGGAGAGAAAGAAAGAAAAAAACTGCTCTCATATTGTTGCTCAAAGGCCACAAAGTACTTTCTGGGAGGTTAAGGGCTAATTAAAACTGCTTCCAGAAAACAGACAGCAGACCACATCTAAAGTACCACCCTCAGTCACAACGAGACCACATCAAAAGCCAAACTTTTCTTTAAATGGTCACCAGACAACTCATAATATACGTCAGCGAGCTGCCATTTGTGTGTGTGGATGGATGTCTGACTGATGGATCAGTTGATCCTTGTAAATGTCCGAGGACAGATTTTGAAATAAATTTAGTCAGATTGTGTGTGTGTGTGTTCATGTATATGTGTATGTGTGTGTATATGCGTGTGGGTGTGAACATGTGCGTCTATGTGTGTTTGTGTGTGTGTGTGTTTGTGTGTGTGTGTGATTGTATATATGTGTGTGCATGGGTGTGTGTGCTTATGTGCTTGTGTGGATGTGTGAGTGTGTGGGTGGTTGTGTATATGTGATTGTGCGTTTGTGTGTGTGTGTGAGGTTGTGTGTGTGTTTGTGCGTTGTGTGTGTGGTTGTGTGTGTGTGTATGTGAGTGTGTGGTGTGTGCGTATATGTGTGTGTGGTTGTGTATATGGATGTGTGTATCTGTGTGTGTGTGGTTGTGTATATGGGTGTGTGTTTGCGTGTGTGTGAGTGGGTGTGTGATTGTGTGTGTGTGTGTGTGTGCGTGCGTGCGTGTGTGTGTGTGTGTGTGTGTGTGTGTGTGTGTGAGTGGGTGTGTGATTGTGTGTGTGTGATTGTGTGTGTGTGATTGTGTGTGTGTGTGTGTGTGTGTGTGTGTGTGTGTGTGTGTGTGTGTGTGTGTGTGTGTGTGTGTGTGTGTGTTTTATTGGCAGTGTGAGTGTATGCCCGCACGGTAGGGCGAGGGAAAGTCGACGTCCCAATGCAAGAAGATATAAAGCCCGCTGAATGATTTCATCTGGTGTTGGGCAAAGGGAGGGGATGGACCAGATATGTTCTCGTTCTCTCGGTGATCTGAAACGTGCTGCTGGTTGCCGAGGACGTGTGTGTGTGGGGGGGGGGGGGGGGGGGGGGGGGGGTGTTATGACTATGGTACCCATGATCAAAATGACACCCATAACGTAGCAAAGATGAAAGCAATTTTGCCCAACGTCATTTTGTGTGTTGGCTTTCCATTAAACGACCATCAATTGACCTTTGAGATTAAAATGGGATTAGTTTGGACGGATAACCGTGTAT